>NW_028279448.1:0-153052 GCF_059751315.1 Micrasema longulum | reverse complement strand
TGGTGATTGAAACTAAGAGTTTTAAAAATAAGAATAAAAAACAGGTTCTAATGCAAAAAAACATTTTTAAAAAGACAAACTATAAACATATTTTAAGGAGTTTAAAAAAGAACAGATGAGAAGCACAATAAAAGAAATTGAAGACAATAACTTAATTCTAAAAGTAATTAAAAGTATCTAAATTTGCTGCAACAGAAAGGTAAAACATTTTCGAAAAAGGAATATACCTCCATATTTCCTCGATTCCTCATCTTTTGACTTTTGTGAAGTAAAAGAGCTGAAACCTTTATCATGTGGGTGAAATTAACCCGGCTGAACCAAATTACCTACTAGGCAACGCCTGAAAACAATTTTTCAATTTTTGTTCGTCCGTAATTTTTTGTAAACCAGGTAGTTAGTTCAACATTTTTTTTAGCATGTCCAAATGTAATATTTGGACATAATCAAAACATTGTTGGAATTAAAAGTAGTTTAAAAATGTAAAAACACGCCCCGAGTAATTAAAAGAAAAAAAAAAAACAACATTTCAAGTAAAACATCCGGTATTTGCCTTTTAATATTTGGAGATATTTAACATTGATGTTTTATTATTATTTGTTTTATTTATTTGACACTTTATATACATATACAATATATATTCATATAAGGGCGAGCATATTGCCTTAAGGCAATTTCTTCCTACCTACCCAAACCGTTCAGTTTGAGAAAATTATAAATACATGGACATATTGAATCTTACAATTTTATACAAAAATTAAAAACAAAGATTAACAAAATAACACTATACTATGAAGAGAGGAGAGGGCATGGAAAGGAAAGAAGAAGGGTAAAGGAACAATTTAAATATTTAGATAGTGACATTTCAATCTTGACGTCCCTAACATTGTTTTAATCTTTATTAAGGTTTAAAATTGTTTGAATGTTTTTATTTTCTTCTTTAATATTAAGTTCACAGATTGTTTAAATGTTTTCTTTCCTTTTTTAATATTAAGTTCATAGATTGTTAAAATTTGTTTAAATTTTTATTGTTTAAATGTATACTATGTATTGTTACAAGAAATGTACTATTTTTTTATGTACCGTCCCAAATAAGTTTTCTCGTACAACTCCTGGGAATATAATATCACGATATTCATGTCTTATATGTTTTATTAATAAATAAAAAATAAAAAAAATAAAATAAAATCTAAATGCATGTAAATTTGAAAACATTGTTTACGTAATAAATTACAAATTAAAACATTTTTCAGTTATACAAGGCGGGTACAAAATAGGTGTAAAAATATCGCAATCAAGAAGACGGCATAATTGTGAAGGTAAAATATTATATTGTTGATTTTTCTGCCCACACTAGAAATAGTAAATTAGGAACCTACCTATATTATTGTAAAGCTATGGAGTGTGGCTCGCAGAATACTTTCGCTTGGAATAAATTAACGGATCCGTCACGGACTGCTTTGTAGCCGCATTTATTTTGTTTAATTACCGCCTATGTTGGGCAAGTACAGGGGAAACTACAGTTAATTTAATAAGATAACTAATAAAAGCAGTGTTAGATATCTGAATACGGTAGTTGAGCGGTCTTTTTATACTTTTATTCATGTTGAACAAGGAAACATAACGAGATTAGAAAAACTCCGTATAAAATGTACTTATTGGGCCTTACTAATAAACCTAGTGTAAAATTATGGCTAAGCATAGCGGTAGAATAAGAATGGTATAGAAACATTCTGGGCCTTACGTTACGTCACGCAAATGTATGGTGAGTCCATATAATTAAGAATAGTCCAGAAACCGCATATGCATATCAAACAGAAGGCGACTCAACTACTCATGAATGAGTAAGTTTACGTTTTGCCGTTTTTCGAACCCTCCAAAAATTTCCCTCCTGTCAAGTCCGCCCGCGTCCCCCCGGGATGCGCCGGCCAGTAGTGCTGTCGTTCGGGTTAATTACCGTAAACGGGGCAGGTTGTTTAAGTTTGGTTATAATGGAAACCGTGACAGATTTATAACATAACATAGTGTCAAGAAGAGTGTGAAGGATGCCATGGATAAACTGAGCTACTATAATACTATTTATCTATGCCTTTGTTCCAATTTACTGTCCTTATTTTCTGTCTTTAGCTTAATTATTGTTTTCTGTATTTTATAAATTCCATTTTTGTTCAAATAAGATGCATGTAAACTGCACAAATTCGCTAAGGCCGTTAATAAATATTAAAATATTATATCCCTGTCAATATTTTACGAATGATTTATTCATCTCTCTCAGAATCAACTATTCGACATGCTATAACTTTCTAGCGAAAGTAATATTAATTTTAACAATGTTTGAGTAAGTCCAAATGCTTGCAGACTGGCTGCATTTCTTCCCTAGGGAGTTATTCATATCTAAGTTTATTTCAACAGAGAGAGAAAACATTTTTGAGAATGTAATATAAATGTCTAGGCATTTACAGGGCTTATGACCTGTCATTGGCTGGTTTAAATTGTTTTCAGGCGTTGCCTAGTAGGTGATTTGGTTCAGCCGGATTAATCTCACCAATGTGATAAAGGTTTCAGATCTTTTTCTTCACAAAAGTCAACAGATGGAAGAGTTGAGGAAATGTGGATGTTGAAACATGGGCAGAATGGTGAATGTTACACAGTGTGTAAAGTGGCCACTTAAACCAGCCAACGACAGGTCATAAGCCCTGTAAATGCCTAGACTTCCATACTCCCTTCTCAAAAATGTTTTCCCTCTCTGTTGAAATAAATTTTAATATTAATTTTATTCAAACTTTGTAAAACTCGATTATCAAATTGTATGTATACCGCCAGAGACACAATATTTCCATATCATTAATGTACATATAAATTTGTAACAGTTGGAGCTCTACTTTGGTACAACTTAATTTGTCAGCATGCGTCGCACTCCGAGTATAAACACAAGTTGGTACATGATTACAACACCAGGTTTTTTAGTATGGATGGGCTAGCTGTTCCTAAATATTTTAATAAATACGGAAAAAGGACACTGCAATACAGTATACCTAAAATTTGTAACAAGTTACGAAACGATATTAGGAATAGTGAGTTAAATACGAAAGTGAGACTTATGCTCAAATTTTGGCTAATGGAAAAAAGTTTTTTAGATTAATAGTACTTTTAATTTTTAATAATATAATACAATATAAAATATAATATACCGTGAAATGTTTTTCAAATAAAATAATTATTAATTTCGGTTAAGTGTAAAATAATCGATGCAATATTTATTTATTTATTTACACTCTTTATCAAAATACAATTTCACATTCACTTTGCCCAGCTTACAAGGGTACATACCCCGTTCCAAGCTAGGCAATAACATTTTAATATATGAAAATAGTTAACAAATGTATAGAGAGCACAGACAAATAAAATATAAACTTTTTCATATACACATTTTGATACATATACATACACACATACACATATATACACATATATATATATACACACACATATATACACACACACATACATACGCCCATGGGCATACACATACATACATTCATAAAAACATAGACAATTTATTTATGCGAAACTTCATGACTGCCATCTATAAATATATTTTTTAAATTATTCCTTATTTTTACATTTTATTTTCGACATCCAGTTAAAATCTCCAATCCGTGGCATGCATCAACTTTTCTGACTCCATACGACCAATGTCATGAACGAACGACGTCAACACTTTCCGCAACTTGACAACACTCCCGTCTTTCCACGATTCTGGCAAACGGTTATGGACCTTTTTGCCTACGTAATAGTGTTGTCTCGATGTCAGAACAGTGTTGACTCCTTCACTTAGTATCAGATCCCTATTAGAGTGTTTTGTACTATGGTTGTGGTTGACGCTTGGGTAAATGTCTCTATTTATGTGTGAAACCACTACCGTTCCAATAAACCAATACTGTTGAATAATATTTAGTACTCTGAATTTTTCGAAGAGCAAGTCACAAGTATTATAAAATATATAAAAACCTGCTGACGAGTTGTATGCTTACAATTCAGCAAGACTTAAATTTTAAGATTATTGTGTAAATATTTAAAAAAAAAACATTCACAGGATCTTTTATGATTGACAAGAAGTCTAATAAATTCCTGATATAGGAAAAATATGATTTTATATGTGTAAAGCGTTGATTTACTATTGAGATGATATAACATGAATGGCCATGTTGGATACAATAACGGACTATACGGTAACGCGAGAACTGTATAAATTATAGTATATAGTCTGATTATTACGCCGATTCTGAGGTCTGCCAAAAAAATACACAACATGTGTTAAAGTAGTTTATCTGTACTGCATTGGAATTTCATTCCATGTCCGCATCAGATATAACCAATCAATAATTTATTGTAATGTCCGCTATCACCAATGGAATAATCACGATATTTTTCATGATATTGAAATTGCTATGTATCTACCATTGAATTAAGAATAGTCCAGAAGGAGCGTAGAATCATATTTGAATACATCGGACTGTGTCAAAAAATCTCCACACTATGTCCTACTTTCGACGCGCGAATTCGTGGCGTCGCCGCGTAATTAATTTATTTTAAAGAAACAAACAGTCGACAATGATATTATAACATTTAAAAAAAAATACAGTTTAAAGACAGACGAGAAAAGTTTAGAATTGTAAGTAAAATAGTAAGTGGGATCGTATCGCAGCCAGAAATAATAAGTCTTAATTTATTTTTAAATAAATTAAGGGGTATGTAAAATACATCAATATATCAATATACACGATGGGAAAAAATATAATAATAACATAAATGTAAGGTAAAAAAATCAATCTGTTAATTTCTCTAAAAAATTATTGTGCACGCGGAAATATTGATTGACACAATATAGTAGACAAGTAAAAGGTCATTTAATAAGATTAACTGAATTAATGAACTTTGAACTTAAAATATAAAACAAATTTTATTTGACATAAAACGGATATTTTCATATCATGTTATATAATATTTGATGGTTTAAAGATAATGTCGGTCAAATGTCCACCACAGAGTTGTTTAATCCGATGTCCAATTTTCATAAGTGCTCTCAGTAGATGAGCAAAGTAGGGTAAAAAAAATTAATGCCCTGCCAACACTAACGAGATGTTCATTTTGTTTTCTTCGACAACCTGACAGATGGAAAAATAATTCAACTTTTAAGTAATGCGTTTGATACTTACACATACATTTGCTAATTAAATTATAAAAATATCCGTTTTATATAAAATCAAATTCGTTTTATATTTTAAGTTCAAAATTCATTAATTCAATTAATCTTATTAAATGACACTTTACTTGTCTACTATGTTGTGTCAATCAATATTTCCACGTGCACAATAAAATTTAAAATAAATTAACAGATTGCTTTTTTTACTTTACATTGTATGAAAGAAATACGACGATCCGTTAGCCTATGGTGACGTAGCGTCGTTATTCTATTCCTTAGAGTATATACAATACTCAACAAACAAACAAAGTTCTATTCAAACTGCTACAAAACCAAAACGAGAAGCAAATCAAACTAACCATAGATAAAGTAAGTCAATTTGAATTTATTTCAAATTGATTCTTTTTGACATCCCATCCCACCTTACCGACCGCCTACTCATTTTCTAAAAATGTTGCTAATTGTTGATATATACTCGTATTAAATGTTTTATTCATTGTACTTTTTTTTTCATTTTCAATGGCTGAATATTTTTTACCCCAATGAAAATATAACATACCAAATACAATAAGTATAAAAATGACTTTTTTAAATGATATTTTACTGGTTTCATATCGAAAATGCGTCGAATTTATATCCGGTCAGTGTTTTTATTGCCTACCCGTTATAAGTGAAATTAAGATCAGAATATCTCTTTAAATAGAGGCTACTATTTTTACATCAGTTATAAACTTTTTAATCAAATTACTTTGGCAACCAAGCAGAAAGTGTATGATTATGTAAAAAATACATTATTTTTCTTAGTAAATCGATGTTAAAAGAAAGGCAACCGATATGCAGAATGGTTACACGCTATAAATAATTATCAGTTTCAATTATCATTAACAGTTAAATTACAAAAAAGGTTTGAGCTATTTCTCAAAGGTCACTGGGTCAATTTCTTTATTTGTCTTAATATGACGTTGATTAATTTTAATGTGGACTCAAAATGGTCATTCGAACGTCTATATGATGTTGGTAAATGTCAAATATTGAAGCAAGAATACACGTGGTCGTATAGAACGGGAAAAATAAGACCAACAGTAGATATTATCTATTATCGATAAGGACGAGGTTGTCATTTTTTTTAAAGTTCGAGATTAGCACTTAGCAAACATTTACAAATCTGCTTTCCTTCAATACTTTTACTTTCTTTTACTTTTATTTGCTTTTTATTTATCTCGATATTTTTATGTTTTTTCATTATGTATTTTTGTATTATTTAATTAAGTACGTACTATTATTTGGCATATTATTTATTACTCCTATTTTTTATATTTCTTAGAGTGAGTTTCTAGAAAACATATATATCTCAATTATCGTTTCAATTATGTTTTTATACATACATTATTTTTCTGTTTATTTCAATAATACTATTATTTAGTTTTTTTAATACTACTATATTTTACTATTATGGTGTTGATTTTAATGATACCATTATTTTGTATATTTGATTATGTGTGAATCTTAATTTGTATAATTTATATTTGAATAAATATTTCTAATTATCTTTTTTGCGTTGTATTCTTTGGAATTTTATTATTTATTACTTATACTTTTTTTTCTAGATTGTTATTTTATTGCATAATAATTTAATTTAATCAATTTAACGATGAATTTTTATCGTTAATTATTATGGCTTGACACGGCCATAGCCTAAAAGGCTTTAATATGTTCATTCATATTTAAACTAGTGTAATTTTGAATGAATAAAATAAATAAATTATGTTGTCAATCTTTAAATAAATGTGTTAAAATCTTCATGCCTTGACAAATTATGATTCAATTATCAAATCGGAACAGACGATTAAAATACATGTATTCATTTTCTTTATGTGTACGAACATGTCGCCACCAAATCATGTATAATACATGTTTCTGTCCAAAATAAACGTTGTCAGATACGATTTCTGAAAAGCTTGTAAACAAAGCATTGCAGGAGACTGCTGCGAGACATAACGTTGATTTATATATGTAGAACTACTTAGCGCGTTGTCCAGTTTTTTATTAAAATTTATGTATATGCAATAATATTTATTTGTAGCGTTCTTCAATAATATGTACGCTTCCACTTTCTATTTTGTTGTATCCCAACTGAACACAGGGCTCTTGGCCTCATAGAGTTAGCGATAAGTTATTATTTTTTTATGATATGTATCTTTTTATAAATAGATAAAAATTTTTTTTTTTTGAAAATTCGACGTTTTATCAATGCCTTTACTAATAAAATTAATTTCTATCATAAATTCCGGAAAACATTGCCATTTTTATTACATTATACTTAATTTCACTCTACGTATGTTTTAAATGTTATTAATTCAATTCTCAACAGAATTAAAGCATGAGCATAAGTTAATGAGTAATTTATTACATTTATTTGATTGCATTAGAAATGAATTAAATGTACTTATCACTACTTGGATAATAAATACTACTTTGTGCCAACTTAGTGACTATTTTTTCTTGTCTTCTTAGGAGGATTGTATCAATAGTAATTTGTAGGAATTTAAAATATTTGCAGATCCGGTGTAAGATATTTGATAAAATAATATGTAAATATAAAATAGTATAAAATGGCCTTTACCATAAAAAAATATTTTAAACTGGGTCTGAAAGTACCCACTTCGCCACCAGAGTATTTTTTTCGACCATCGGGCTTTGCGTGTTAAATTTATGCAAAGAAAATAGAAGAAACTTCTATAAAATTATAGCATTCAGGGAAAATTTGTAAAAAATATTATTCAATTCATAATCAGACCATTATGCGTACCCAATGGTGCATAGGGCAGTGCACAGATTGACATAGCTTCAAAAAAATACATTTAAACAACTAAATTTTATAAAAATTAATACAATTTTTTTGCCTCTTTCTTCAATAATAAAACTGCCCTTTAAAGTAAAAGAAAAATAATATTAAATATTTAAAAGCAAAATTCCTTTTTAAAATCGATGACCACTTTAAATGATCAATCCCTTTCCGCGCCTAATGGTGCATAGGGTACTGCATTGGTAAACCAATCGCAGCGTATCTTGATCATTTTTGTTACATGGAGGTAAGATGACCAGTCTTACGCTTCAGATACCAGTCCAGGGACTGTGAAATATTCTGGTGTGAAATACCCTTTAAAATAAATATTTCATATCGACCATCTCAGGAATCGAACCCGAGACCTCTCGCGTGGTAGGAAAACGCACTAACCATTACACCACGAGGCCGAAACTTTATTTTGTCTGTTCTTTGTATGTTCACAGTACGCTTTTTATTGTATTTTAGAATGTATTAATAATTAGTAAGTAAATTCGCGGAATGAATTTATGTCAATACTTGGAAAATAAATAAGTATTTATTTGTTTGTTACATGTATTAATAAAAATATACGGTCAATTGGTTTTTCAAAATACATATAAATGCACTAAAAAATAAGCGCTAAACATGTTTTCTTTCAACAATTTTTTAAGTAAGCCGTTTAACTTTTATTAACAAATTGAATGAATGAAACGAAATCTATGGACGATACCTCGAAAATAGTTTTCTTTAACTGTTTTCAACTGGTTTTAGAGATTCCTTAAAACATGTATTATTTTACCCATGGTTAAACATATATTTTTACTTGATTTATTGAACGATTGAACGTGTCTGTAAGCATGAAAGTATTCACATGCTAGTTTCTATAAAATTCTTCCGTCATTTGTTGATTTTTTTATTTGACAAGTTGGAAATCATTTCCTACGTAATTTATCGATAATTAGTCCATCATATATCACGATAGTTCGCCATTTCCTTGTGCCGACTCTGGTGATTGCACGATAGAAAATATGTATAAACTCGTCATACAACTTATCCATAATCAGGTTCACATACAACATCATTGACAGAAGAGAAATCTTATATCATAAAAACGTGAAATCAAACGACTTCTGAAAACGCAGATTTCTCAGTAAAGATGCATATTTTTTTCTAGAACTATTTCCCTATACGACTTCACAAACTTTAATGATGAATGACTTACTATCCTGCAAACTCATTAAAAAAATTTATTTTTTTTCATTTCATGTAGAGATTATATTGTGGTAAGCACGTTTGATTCCCATTCTCCAGAGTTTCAGATCTATGTTTTACATGCGTGCATTAACATTTAAACTACACATACGAAATCTCTAATGGATACTTAATTTTGTTGTAAATTAAATGATAAACAAAAATGTATTAAATTCATCTGGTTGATTTAGAATTCAATTATTTATTGACCGTAGAGCGCTTTGCTTAAATATGCAGGCATTTAAGAATCGTTTAATATATTTTTGAACAGACCAGCACATAGTTTTTCTAAAACTGTTTATAAAAAAAAATGTAAAAAAAAAACATCTGAAAATAAAAACACTAATACATTTTTAATCTGTTAGTACATACCTGAAAGACATGGCAAAAATGTTGTTTAGATGGTGATATAAATTGATATTTATGTTAAAATTTTATTGTCGTAATTTTCGTATTTTGGGATACGTTACTATTTTATTTTAATATATATTTTATGTACTACTTTTGTAATATATAAATAACTTGGTCCACTCAGTCACTATTATTTATAAGAAATACACTTGAAATGAATGTAAATCTATTCTGCCTGTACTGGTGCGTACTATATGGGTGATGTATTAAAATGCAGTTGCATTTTTAAACTAGTTCATTACGAATAGAAGACGCATAAAAATGAATGTTCTCAGAAATGAATTATTTTAAAGCATAATTTCATTAGCAATATTATAAAAGTTTTAAAAAAATAATCCGTAAGGTAACTTAAACATATCGCGAGCGTACAAGGAAAACTAGCCGAATCAAGAGTTCATGCTTATTGACAAATCAAGATGGAAATTCAACAATGTTTTGAGTATGTCCAAATGCTTGCAGACTGGCTGGATTTCCTCCCCAGGGAGTTATTCATGTATAAATTTGTTGCAACAGAAAGGGAAAACGTTTTTGAGATGGGAATATTTTGAGTCTGGGCATTTACAGGGCTTATGACCTGTCATTAGCTGGTTTAAGTGGCCACTTTACAAACTGTGTATCATTCACCATTCTGCCTATGTTTGAACATCCATATCTCCTCAACTCTTCCTCCTGTTGACTTCTTTGTAGTAATAACTTAATTCCCAAATTAAAAACAACTACAGCTCAACATCATTATACTTACAGAGGAATATTTTTCTTTAATGAAATAAACAAAGAAAATAAAAAGCACAGTCGAGAATACAATTTATTTAAGAAAGAAGTGAAAAGTTACATTTATAATTATTCTTTGTGTAGCACTGATTAAAAAAACCGTTTATAATTTTTTCGTAATTTATACATGTTATTCTAAAAATATTAATAATTAAAAATAAAATAAACAAACTTTTGTAAGACGTCACTCCCAATTATGTACGCAAGAATTGTTTTTTTTTCTTTTACGCAATGGGAAACGTTAATGTATTTACATTAACATATATTTATGTAAATACGTATATTTATAGGTATTTAATTAATGTAAAAATTGTATTAAGTAGGAATATTGCATTTACAATTGTTATCTGAATAAAAAAAGGAAAAAAAGAGCTGAAACCTATATAATGTGGGTGAGATTTATCCAGCTGTACCAACTTACCTACTAGGCAACGCCTGAAAACAATTTTCCATTTTTTATACTTCTTCTTTTACCAGGTAGTTAATTCAACAATGTTTTGAGTATTGGATTTCCTCCTGCTAGAATGCAAGAATTTGGCCACTTGAACCAGCCAATGACAGTTCATAAGCTATGTTAATGCCTAGACTTCCATATTCCCTTCCCAAAAATGTTTTCTCTCTCTGTTGCAACAAATTTAAAAATCAAGATAGAAGTTTTTACAGTCACAAATTTTGGGGCTATTTAGTAAACTTTTAATTTTGAACGAAGAATTAGCAATGTTTAAATTTTGTCAATATTTCCTGAAGCAGGTGTTTATAGACTAACTTGATACAATTATCAAATTTGTAAAAAAACTTTGACTTTAAAAAAAAAATTTTTTTTAGCAAAAGATAACAACCAGCACTAAAACTAGGTGAAAATCTCCAAATTACAAAAAATTGACGTGCCCAATTTTTTCTTGGATGCTCACGGTATGTTATGTGAATATTAAAAAAAAAAATTTGGATATTATACGAACTCGTATATCACATTGGACAGCTGTTTGTACTCCCGATCCAAAGTTCAGTTATATAATTATCAAATTCTGAAGTACCATTAGAATGTATCTATTCTAATTACTTCATATGATGATCGGTACATATCGATCTTTCTTTATTTATATATATAAATCAATCGCCGTTATTAGTCTCGCAAAAACTCAAAAACGGCTTGACATATTTACGTGCCGTTTTTTACAAAATTTTCTAATTTATGTCCTCAAGGTTTATAAATAATAACATCTTCCATATGTTGAGTGGAAAAATTAAGAAGCATCTATGTGTTTTTCATCGATTTTCCAGGGTTGCATTCGATTAAAATGCATATATTGAAAAATTTGGAGGATGTTGTTTTCTTGTATATTAAGGGAGTTTGTGTTTTAACGTTTACAATCAATAATTTATTTTAATGGATACTAAATTGATTAATTTCCTTACAATTTCTAAATATCAACTTACTTTTAATTGATTTTTGGAAATGCATAATAATAATTACTGACAGTTCTAATTCTTACAAGTAAATTTATGTATATATCTTCTAGTAAATATATTTTTCGCATTTACGTATATTATCGTATTTGCAACTAATATGTTAAAGATGCCGTTTATTTCTTCAAAATAAAATAAAATAAAATAACATAAAATAAAATAAAACAAAATATTGTTATCGACAGAGCAAAGGTAAAAAGTAACATCATAATTAACAATGCCCGGGCTTAATTGACCAGCAGTTGCCATATGAAAATATATCGAAAAAAACTTTAAAAAGGAGTCTATCTCTTATAAGTAAAAAGTAATTAATACAAAATAAAAAAATGGTTATGTTCGGGGTTGTATTTCTTGGAAACTATGAAAGATAGATAAAAATATTGTTCTAGTGTATTATCTGCCTTTGGACATTACTTTTCCGGCCATCCTGTATTTTCAGAACTCTGTAGTTATTATAAAATACATTCTCACTCTTACACGCGGACGCGCGAAAAGTCTTGAAATTTCGAGACATGTGCCTCGATTATGAACGCTATCTTCATCTGTATATATCGAGACGGTATACTTAACTTCTGTACTATCTGTATCTTACCTCGTTATGTTCTACTTACTTGTCATATCGACATCATATGATAGAAACAAGCCAATGGAATGACCGCAAACAATTAGTCCGCGTTCCTTCCGTCATTAACATTTAAAATAGATCTCATTTAAATTTTAAATAGGCTTATAAATCCCAACTCAAGCAAAAAATACTCGCTTGAACATGAATTTTGCATGACTTTTGGAAATCATCTAGACGGTACGCTTAACGATCGTCTGTATGTATCTACCGATCGACTACAAAGCCGGCTCCTTTAACGTCTCGATACATACACTCGGAAAGATAGTAAAACAGATGGAAAAAATATAAAAACTGTATATTTTTTTTAGAGTGGTAACTTTCTGACGCATATAATCTGTGTCTGACGCCTAGATACTCTTATTTGTTAATAGGAGAGAATCTAGCGACATTATTTTCACATCTAGGCGTTCGTTTTTATTAAAGTGACAGTTATGTCGGAATTTAATTCGACCTCAAAACTTACTTATTTCTCTTTCATGTTTTTAATAGGCCTTTAAGAAAAAAAGTCCCAGCCTTAAAAGGATTAAAAATTTTAATAAATCATAATTAAAGGAAAAATTGCTCGATGGAATAAATTTTTTTACACTTTTTTTACACAGGTGTAAAATGATGTACTTACATCAAAACTTGATGGTGGGGGTATCGGTACTATACCATTGTAGTCGGTCAGAAGACTTTCATCTTCGACTATGACGTCATACTGGAGCTATGTTATTTTAGAGCGTAGATATGTGTACCCTGACGTACGCTTCCCCTTGATTCATATCGATGTGCCTACCCAAAACTTGAAGGTAGGGGGTCGGTAGTATATCTTTATAATCGATAGAGGGAATTTATCTTCAACTATACCGTCAAGGTGAAGGTATGACGTCTTCATTTTCCCATCATAATCGAGGCCCTGGTCTCTGAGGCTCGTATCAGTCTCGAGACTCAAGTTTGTGTCGAGATTAGACGCCCTAATCGTGTGTCACTTAGGTGATGGGGCTAAAGTAGAAATTTTTAATTTTCTCTTCTAATTCTTACTTGACTTAAAATTATAAGTATTAATAAAATCATCTTGCGATTAGAGTAATAGTTTTCAGCAAATAAGTAAAAAAAATAGGTTAATCATTCGAGAAACATGAACAATTTATCAAATTCAACTTTTTCAAAACATTTTGACTGACTGAGGAGTAATATTGTAGAAATATGTAACTATTCCGGGATCATTATAAAAGATAAATGAGCCGTTAAAACACATTAATCTCGCGATGCTTAGCATTAGAAGTAATGCACATACGAGTAGTTATTATCCTAACAGCAGTTAATAACTACACAGCGTACAATAATTATCAAAAATAAAATGGCTCCGGGCACTGCAAGTGGAATTATAATGCAAATGAAATTTAGTTTCGAAAAATTAGCGCATGCGGTTTTCGGCAATTTCTCTTTTACCGCGAGACATGTGGATGTGGATGAACGGTACCTACTGAGAACATCCCAAGATCTCACACACACACAAGCTTCCGTATAATACGCAACCAGCTCAACACATCCGAACACACAGGTCTTACGGCTAACAGTATTTCATTGCTAAACGAACCATCCAACGGTCCAGATCGCGCATACTTCATGTAAATACCATGTGAGTTTGACGTTTCGAGTAGCGTTTATCTATGACTTGATAAAAACCGCGTCGTTTTTTGAAAATAAAGGAACATTTTACGAGAGACTAGAATTGTGACAATATAGCACTGGCGGGAAAACAAAACATTGCTCTGTGAAAAGTTATAACATTTTGATGTTTCTTGTGTTCATTTTTAATTTTAATTTGAATAAAGTAATTATTTGGTAATGCACGATTCAATAGTTAAAGTGCTCTGAAATATATACAAACATATGTGCGTGCTTGAATTACTAATTAAGTAGGAGTTCGTAAAAAAAACAACGCACAACTTATTATGCGATTCGTGTTTTGTATGACCTAATGTTTATTTCATTCAAATAAACGGTTGCATTTATTTAAACAAATAATCGGCCTACAGTTATCTAGTCACGTGTTGTAGTAATTACTGTGGATTAAAAAATATAAAATCGGGAGTGTCATAAAATTAGTCCGAACGAATCGACGTTATTGAATTTTATGACGTTTTTTATTGATTGATTTGGTTGTTTTAATTAAGTGATAGTGATTTGATAAGATTCTTGAGGATTATTTAACTATTGGAAGAAAAGGAATCAATTGCAACCCTACGAATAGGTAAGTTTATTATTGTATATTCAAGTCGGTAACTACGTTTGATATAATTATGCAAAGACAACATTTTTGAATAGTACCGCATGAGTTTAATATATTCTATTCTTAATTTTTTTTTTCTAATTCTTATATTATAATGTGGTCAATTAGAAAGATACTGATTATATTTAACTAATTTTATATTTTATAATACAATCAAGTGAATCAAACATCATTTTCTTTTCTGAGAAAGATTATTGTAATCAAAAACATCGTTTTTTATATTTTAAAATACATCCCTAGGTTAACCCTTTCTAATTTTTTTTTACTTCTATGCAACCATTCGAAATAAGTACTTACAAATAAAAATATATACATAACATTAATTAAATAAATTCTAGGGCTAAAGGAATAATTCCTCAAAAAAAAATGTTTTATAAAATAATAAATTAAACTTAATAATAGTCATAGAATAATAATAAAAATAAAAAAAAATAGACAGGCACCGTGGCGCAGTTGTTTAGACGGTCAACTGTGAAACTGGTGTCGCGGGTTTGATTCCCGCTAGTCGCAAGAAATAAAAATTCAAGAAATATTTTTTCTCAATTGTCTGGATGTTGTGGTGTTTTTTTAAACCCTGCTTTTATATCCCCTCTTTTCCACCTGCTGACAAGCCTCTAAACAGAGGCTTAGCGGGTTATTAATTTAAAAAGGATTTTGATTTAAAATCAAATAATTAAACATCAACAGATAATGAAAACAAAAATCAATTTCACTGTTAAAAATTATAGTAAATATATTTATTCCAACATGATTACTGACAAGTGTCAGTTGCATAAAAAAAACATGCGTACCGTACATTTAAATTAGTTACTAGTTTTATCATTATTGAGGTATACTAAATGTTTTCTATCTAAAAGATAACAATCTAAAATGTTTTATAAAAGTAGTTATTTAAATATCTTGAGAAGTTTTTATTTTTAAAAACAACCTTTGATTAATCAGGTAATTGTAATTAATTATCACACCTTTCACGCAAAATAAAATTTAATCAAACAATGCACCTTTATAATTTATACAAGAGTTCTTTTACATAAGTTTAGAATTGTAATTATCTCGCATGATATCTCTTTAGGATTGTCTGTAATTATAATTAAATGAGAGTGTTACTGTTTGTTTGCTGGTTATTTAAAAGGGATAATATAGTATTGAGATATTTTGACGATATTTTTGAAGATACTCTTATTTTTTTAAATTACCAATTCAAATTTGATGAATATTTTTTGATTTATTATAAATATTTATACAATATTACAAACAATAGTATCGTACCCCAAACTAAATAAGATTAAAAGCCCCGTGTTGAGTTAGTATAAAACATAATGGAATGTGAAAGAATAGATATTACATTATTTAAAAATTGTGACTTGGATTTGATATAAATTTCCTACCCGAACTACACGTAGTCCTATGTCTGTACAATAATAGAAATAATAATAATAAATAAATCTCGCCGCAATTCTAATCTAATGGTTTCTTCCCTTAGACTTGGATGAAATGCTATTTTTAATATTTTGGTGTTTATTTAAAGAAAAATATCTAGTTCTCAATAGCACCATATTCAAAATAACTTTATGTACACATTGATGAAAAAAAACATCATAAAATCGATTTTAATATAGCCTGGGGTGTTATTCTGGATCTCCTCAGAGCAGAGAATAAAGAAATTGTGGGATTTTTATTTTTTGCATGCGACTACACCTTGCTTCATATATGGACACATTGATGATTAAACGTCAAGAAAATACGAAGACGTGAAACCAAAAATGATATTTTTTATTTAGAACATTATTGCGACCTAAGCATTACACAAAACCCTTTATTAAGTTGAATTGACGGTTTTCGTTTTTTAAACAGTTTCATGATTGACAAGTCATAGTTCAACATAAATTTTAAGTTTAATCATCGGTGTGGTCATATATGAAGCAAAATGTAGTCGCACACAAAAAATAAAAAATTTCAAATTGCTTCCTTCTCTACCTTCGCGAAAAGATTCATAATAGTACCTTAGGCCCAAACAATAAAATGAAATGTCAATACGTTGCATCTTATTTTTTTAGTATTTATATTAACTGCAATGTTTTGCTGCCCCATTCTGCGAAGCGGTTTTACTACAAAAAAAAGATAAAATGTCTAACAATATCAGAGTGTAACCATAATAATTAGAATTGCAATGTTTAAATTAACGATGATTCCAAATTCACTCAACGAAAATAAGTTTTATTTAGAAAGTACATGTACAATACATACGGCCAAATCACAATCACATACTTCATTTAACACACCTGTTAGTAAAAACGGCTCGTTAAAACGAAAAAGCGTCGTATAACGTCAGAACTTTGGCGTCGCATAGCGACAAACCGTCGCGACGCGTAATAAGTGTCATCCACCGTAAAAATCGCAATTTTCAAAACTTAAAAATTCGAAGAAAATGACTTTAGATGAAAAAACAGAACCCAGGTTCATTTTTTAAACCTGTGTATACCCACATAGTTTCAAAGTATATTAGATTATACGTATATTAAGACGTGAAAATGACTTATTCCAAATTATTTTATATGAAAAAAAATAAATTATCTGCTTTTTAATAATACCACCCAAATATTTTAATTTTGCCGCCATTTTCGATGGATTGTAAATAACTCACTATTTGAAATGGGGATCAGGTTGGAGTAGAGTGGACTGGGGGAGGGAATCTCAGAACTCTGGTCTATGAGTCGACAACTCTAGCCACGGGACTGCAACTCGATTCTGTAAGAATCATGTTGGGTATTTGAAAAGGGAGTACCTATTGGTCTTTTTGTGATCGTAATTTGATATTACTGAAGATGCTAGAAATATACATGGTTTAAAAATCTCTCTCTCTCTCTCTCTTTCTCTTTAATCCATGCCTCATGTTTAAAGATGGTGATTACGCATGGCTCCAGGCATGGCTCGTCTGTGGACAGTCTTCCTCCACCTGGAACGGTCTTGTGCTCTTCTATAGGCATTCGTCAGTGATGATTCTGAAAAATTAATAACTAGGCCGCCCCCATCTTGTCGGTTGACGTCTACGTGACCTTGTCTTTTCGACAGTTACCAGGAGAATAGTTTTAAAATATTTATATCTATTAAAAATATATATAAAAAATATTATAATATATATATATATTTTAAATATTTTAAAATATTAAATATTTAAAATATACATTAACAATATATATATATATATAATATATTTATTATAATAAAAAAAGTATTAAAGAATTGACATGTACTTGAATATAGTTAAAACTTTAGAAAAAAAAGAAAATAGTGGGTGCCCATAAATAAAACAAAATTGATCAAAAATTAAAATGTATTTATTTTATTTTTATTTATTAATTGTACATTAGCGGGTTTATTGCCAAATGACAATTTGTTCAAAACAACCGATAAAATAAAAGTTGTATTTTTATAATTCAAGTTACAAAACATATTCAATAGAAAGTAAAAAATAAAAAAGCCAAAGATACATACAAATAGAAATAACTGTATTAGCATATAAATTACCTAAAATCAATACTATTACTCAATGGGAAAAAAGAGAGAAGAAGAAAAGAGGAGAGATTAAGAAAGAGAAAGAAGATGTGTTTCTTTAGACGTGATTTACACAGAGATACCGTAGTAATATTTTTAATGGTGGATGGGAGATGATTCCACAGTCGTGCCGCATGGACAATATATGAGTAAGAGAAGAAAGAAGAATTGTGGATGGGTATTAGGAGAGTGTTTTGAGAGTAAGATGAAGAGGTAAACCATGAACTGATAAGCGTTGAAATTTTTCACGGAGGTATATAGGGGCGTTAGGACTATGAAGTACATTGAACAGAAGTGAGAGAGATAAATTTATGTCTTCAAAAACAAAAATTAAAATAACGTTATAAAATTAAGATTTAAAATATGTAAATAGAATGAAATAAAAATAAAAAAAGGTTGAAAATAAAATAATAAAAATGTATTTGACGAGAGATAAAAATAGCAAGTTTCTTCATACAAAAGTATTCCCATATTTTTTCTCTGGATTATGGCACTCCAGCAACAGTTTTTTTTACACACTATAGATATTTATTATAGGCATGTATCTTTAGGATTTGCTTTTTCGACAAATCGTTTCTTATGTGAGCTAGGATCATCCAAAAACCCAAAAAAGCGCCAAGTTTCATTTGCCAGATTCGAACGTACGGAACACATATATAATAAAACGATTTGAAAAACGGAAAAAATACCGACTCAGGGAACTTCACGTTGATTTTGTCGATTTTAATTGGGCAAAATTAGTCCGACGTTCAGTTGTCTGATTAGCACAATATTGGGGAGGCATTTGCGAGAAAGTGGCAGAAAATGTTCAAATACATATACTTCAAATTATCTATACTTCGCATTAAGTTATCTTTCAAAAGAATAATGCTACGATAATTTTAATTGATTTTGTTAAATTTCTGTTAAATGATACCCAAATAATGTATAAAACTGAAAAAAATACGGTTCAGCCAATTCAGCCTAATTAAGTGCTTTGTGTAATGTTTCAGGTCGCAATACTGTTCTAAATGAAGATCATCATGTTTGGTTTCACGCGTTTGTATTTATTTGATGTTTAATCATCAGTGCGGCCATATATGAAGCAAAGTGTAGTCGCATGCGAAAAATAATATTCCACAAATTAACCGCTCTTTTGGGGGTAGAGAAGATTCAGAATAGCACCCCTGAACATTAAAAAAAATACTGATGGTCCCTTCTGTCACCTGACTACTGAATTACAATACAATATTTATTTTTTTAAATATTAAATATTTTTTTTGTATTTGACAATAGGTATATTTATGTTACAAATGCAAAATACACTATTACATAAAGACAAAAAATCCCACAAATTTCACCTATCACATTACTCGCACATTGATTTGTTAATGTTTTCCCATTGAATAATCTTCTATTTTATTATCGTAGGTTTTTTGTCATGTAAAGTTATTTTTTATAAATGCAACATCGATCGATTATTTAAACTGTTTTTCATGTATTTATTACTTTGATTTTAAACCCGTAACAGCACATTAAGTGATTAATTTAACAAATTACTTCTAGAAAATAAAAGAAACAAGTCGTGCGGTTACTGTTCTACTTAAATGTTTAACGTCTCGGTAAGATTAATCTCGTGGAAAGTTGGGTGAATTAGTAGAAAGGTATCCTTTAATTGAGTATTGATACTCGTTAAATCTCACATGTGGGAGAAACTTTTTGCACTTTCACATGGATTAATATTTATCCGCGGATCGGTCATCGTACTGTCAAGTTTCACTGATTATTAAGAACGCGTTTTCAAGATCATTGCCAATATTGAGAATATAATAATATTGCTTTAATCCGTTTTGGAAAGCTCAGTATATTCGATTGGAAATTTTTATTGCACTACAGCAATTTATTGTTTTCGAATAAAATGTAATTCAGATCGTCAAATTTGGAAATCGATGCGAATTTACTCTTGATTTAACTAATAATGTTGATTCGTGCATAACAAATTAATTAAATTAACGTAGCTTTATATACACTTGAAATATTTACGTATTAACAATACAGTAAAAATAAAATACAAAATATTGTTCTACCACAAAGTTAATAACCCTCAAAATAAATATTTAAAAAATATAGTTTTGGTATTAAGCCCGAATCTAGAGAATTAGTCTTTTATCTGGTCTCCATATTTTGATGTCCACATCAAAAATATTTAATTAGTTATTTGCTTTTTACATATCTTGATATTTTTGTATTATTTGATTTAGTACTCACTGTTATTTGGAATATTATTTTTTATTCTCTTTTCTTACTTAAGTATAAAGTGAGTTCCTAGAAACCATATCTCAATTGAACGTTGTTATGCAGAAAGCAGCCAGTCCATAATTTTGAAAAAATGAGATATTGGTGTTATCGAGTGCAGTAAGGTTAATGCTATGTTTTGCTAAAAACAGCCGGACCGTTTTCATACTAAACACTGTAATAATCACCTTCTGAAAATAGTGTCGATCACAAAAACGGCATTTCTTAATATACAGAAAACACCCACAGCACTAAAAAAAACTTACAGTACTTAAAAAATCATTTAAATTGGTCAATTACATAATTAAATTCTTGTTTGTAGTATAAAAAAACCTGATGTATTCATTGTTTATCATTTGTTTAAGTCAAAAACATTCCAACTGTTGTGTAAATTTAATTATTGACTCTTTTCATAGAAGTGCTATTATTTTTTTTTTGTATTTTGTTGATTTCAATGATACTATTATTTTGTAGGAATCCAAATTTGTATAATTTATTTATAATTTTTTTAATAAAAAGAAATATTAGCGTTCTTATAATTTACCCTAATATTTCAATTTTGGTGGCCATTTTCAACGAGTTGTAAATAACTCACTATTAGAAAATGGAAATCAAGTTGGGGCAGAGTGGGGTTTGAACCTCGGACCTCCGGCCCGTGAGTCCGCAACACTAGCCACGGGACCACAACCCGTGTATATTTATAGTTTTTTTACACTGTTTTATTTGGAATTTGATTATTTATTATGTATACCTTGTTTTTCTGGATTGTTATTCTATTGAAACACATGTCATTAGATATTTTTTCTTGATAATTATTATGTCACAGCCTAAGAAATTATAAGTTAAGAAATAAGATTATTAATATTTAAACGAGAGTAATTTTAAATGAATAGATAAATAAATAATAAATAAAGTTTAACTTCAATTTTTAGGAACGATAGGCCGTATGTTAAGCTTGTCCAGATGCGAATATACTTACATTGTTCGCTGTTCAGGCAAAAGTTACTAACTCCAAAAAGGTCGGTTTTGAGTTGAACATTCAAAGCGTAAAATTATGTTCTTTAAGACGCAGAGGTCAGTAAGGTTACATAGTTAGAAAAAAGTTGCGTAAATCGAAATTATTTGTTGTTAGTGAAAAATAGTTCAACAAGCGTATAAATCACACTTTGGTAGTTTTAACAAGCGTATAAATCACACTTTAGTAGTTTCAACAAGCGTATAAATTACAATTTAGTAGTTTCAACAAGCGTATAAATTAAACTTTAGTAGTTTCAACAAGCGTATAAATCACACTTTAGTAGTTTCAACAAGCGTATAAATCACACTTTAGTAGTTTCAACAAGCGTATAAATCACACTTTAGTAGTTTCAACAAGCGTATAAATTACACATTAGTAGTTTCAATAAGCGTATAAATTAAACTTTAGTAGTTTCAACAAGCGTATAAATCACACTTTAGTAGTTTCAACAAGCGTATAAATCACACTTTTTAAAGTATATAGTTTTCTACCTAAAAACAACACATTGTTAGTGTTTAGGTAAAAACCTTAGTAATATAAATCAGAAAACAATTATCACTTTAAAAAATATTTTGAACCGACAAAATTCAATAAATAATTGTAATATTTCTTTCTGGTCAAAATTATTTTGGGTTGCATTGTCCAGATTTTTAACAAGCAAAAGTCACTAAACGAAAGTTTAGCCACCTTGCCACACAAAAAACCTTCCAGGTATAAGAACGTGGGTCCGAAAGATAAGGTATGGAATTGTTTACATATTACAACAGAACATTTAAGAGAATGGAATATAGAAGTTAAGGTATCTACAGGGCTTATGACCTGTCATTGGCTGATTCAAGTGGCCACTTTACACACCGTGTAACATTTACCATTTTGCCTATATTTGAACATCCTTATTATTATATATTCCTTCACTTCTTTCTTTTGTTGATTTTTGTGAAAAGTATAAAAAGTGGCCACTTGAACCAGGCAATGACAGGTCATAAGCCCTGTAGATGCCTAGACTTCTATATTACCTTCTCAAAAGTGTTCTTCATCCCTGTTGTAAGATGTTAATATTAACAACTCCTAGGAGGTTGAATCTAATTCTTGTCTCCAAAAATTTGGGCAAACTAGAAAAAAAAAAGGATGCTTTTAAAAACAAGCTTTCAAGACAAAAGAACCTCTGACGTCACACGCGGAGTTTTTTCAGAAATACAAAACTTTAAAAAAATCATGGCGCTGATAAAACGATATATACATTAAAAAAAAAAAAATTGGTTAGTCTAATAGTCTATTAACAAATAATAATAAAAAACTGATCTTTCTCATTAAAAGTATCAAAAACACTAAATGAAATCAGTGACATCCGAATTTAGAAATAAATAATGTAATATGCGTTGTGAAATATGCGTTTATTATAAGCAACTTTACAACATTTTATGTATGAGAGAAAGTAAAAAGGGACTATTTACTATTTATAAGCTCATCATAAAAAAGGTAATGTGATTACATAAATAAACACACCTTATCGTTTTTGATGAATTTATAAGAAATAAGTTACCACTTTCTATTTACAATGAATAATTCATATATAAAATTTTTACTGTTATAAATGGTTCAAGTACCAAATTTTGATTTGTAATGTTTAACAAGTATTTAATTAATAAGATTATCAGATTAAAAACACTTGCGTTGTAAAAATAAATATTTATATTTTTGATTGATTTTATTCACAATCATAAGTAATATACAATATGTACTTCCGCGTATTTTTATACCCTAAATAAATAATTAAATGTATCTTTCGAATCGAATATTTTAACTATGATTTTAAACACATTCGGCAAACAAAATATTTTAAAAAGCAAGAAAAAAGATGCTGGCTTTTTATTTCTATACTAATATAATTAATTTAAATATAACAGTATTTTTAAGAGTTTCTTTGAATTTTTAATTTTTTTTACAGTTTTGCTTGACTTCTTTACTTATTAGATACAAAAACATAGGTAAATGATAATACATCTCGTACATACAACTTGTGAGTCTGCTGTTTGTTTTTCTTGAAAGCTCTAGCAAAAAAAAATATGCGCAAAATAAAACTAAACACAAATGCATTATACGTATTTTTAAATTACTTTGATAACGTATTTGCCAACAGTAAAAATGAAAAAGGTTAAATAAGTAAAAATAAAAATAAAAATATAAGCTTTAGATATAATGTTATTTCAAATACATATTTTTCAGGTCATATGCTCCATACTTCCATATTCCTTTCTTAAAATTGTTTTGCCTCTCTATTACAATAAATTTAAATATAAATAACTCCCTGTTAAGGAAATCTAGCCTATCTACAAACATTTGGACATACTCAAAACAGTGTTGATCATGAATAATTCATTTTTAAAAAAGAGACTTAGAGCGAAACTTTTTTTTATGAGTTTGGAAGAAAGTATATTTCTTTGTTACGAACTTACATAGTGTTTTCAAAGATTTTCACCTTCTTCCACTTCAGCTTTTTTACCTCCAGTTTTACCGGCCATCGACGCAGTGTCGTCGACACATCTTTTTTGTGGCCTTCCAACACCTCTTTTGTTTGCCCATGGTCTCCACTTATTATTTTAGGTGTCCATATGTCATCACTTTGTCTCGTCAAGTGTCCTGCCCACTGCCATTTTAATTTTGCACGATCCACCATATCTACAACTCCGGTTCCGCGCCTAATTTCTTCATTTCTTATTCTGCCTCTTAGACATGCCCCGAGCTATTATTTATTTCCATTATTAATCATTTCGCCTAGTTTATCCATGTCTTTACTTATGATCACTACGTCATCTGCGAATCTGAAGTGACCCAAGTACATGCCAACTATATTTAAACTCTTATTCTCTAAATTCATGGTATTAAATACATCCTCTAAGGCTAGCGTGAAGAGTTTTGACGATATTGTGTCTTTTTGTCGAACACCTTTCTTTAATTTCATTTTATCAGTCTTTGTGTCATCAATCCTCACATCCACAATTTTGCTGTCGCGTTGTGTTACGCAATGAATTTTATTTGTCTTATGTATCTAAAATTAATCGTCAGAAAGAATCAAGCCGGTTTACATGCATTTTAATAATTATTATGTAATCTGCATTACGTGGTAAGCGTTAAATTTACAGCCAGATTTTCATTGAATCAGCGTGGTTCCTAAATATATCACAATAATGATTATCCAATTGAGAATGTGACCATTGTTTCTGCGTTTTATGTTCACCGAATGATAGTTCACAGTTCCACAGTTACTAGATGCGAGTATCAAGTGTTTTCACAATGAACGAAAAGAAAATGTTAGAAAGTTTCCGTCATTTTGGCAATTAAATTAAGAATTCCGGAAAGAAGTAGTTACTATTTTACAGCTAATTTAAATAAATTTATTGCTTGGAAGATTGTTTCGAAGATGAATCTAAAGTGATAGAAACTGACGTTTAATAGACACCAAAATTGTTGGAAAATAAAACATGCATCAAATTCATCATGTTTTCTATTAATTATAAAAATAAAAATGCTTTATTCAATTTTTTTCCACTTTTATTTATAATTGTAACCGGGTTTCGTCGTAATCGACATTTTCAGATTGGTGGGAGACTAAACAAATTCTGACGTTAAATACAAGTGCATGAACGGGTTGTAATTTCTTAAATTCTAATTTCATGTAAATAAATCATGAATTACAACCCTTTCATGCACTAAAGAGTTTAAACTAAACGAATTTAAGTAAAATGTAACAATATATATACGAATTTAAGTATTGTTTTAATGTGTATAATAAAAACAACAATAAATGATTTTTTTTGAAGTTATATAACAAAAATCAATTTAAATTGAATATAATTAAATTTAACAAAAACTTTAACACGGGCCGCTTTTTAGTGGTCCCTTGTGATGAGGGCAACATCCCCGGGGATACATATATTTCTATAATTTATATGGCGCCATTTTTGTGAAAATCGCTTCAAGGGCGCTGTACAATAATTAAATATCCCAGCACGTCTTGCAGCTACAGAGCGCATGGACGGTTGAGATTCTAGTTCCTCGACTTCAATTATGATATGTTACTATTACAATATATTGCAATTGTGAGACAAAAAAGCTAGATTAATGCACGTCTCGCAGCTACAGAGCACATGGACGGTAAGAAATCTAGCCCCTATTAACATTTTATGTTTTATTTTATTTGAGAATGAAGTTTAGAGTTAAAGTTATATTTAAAAAACGAAATAAAAAAGCCGAGGATGGAAGCCAAGTGAACGCGGTTGAAATGCGATCTCTTTGACGAATGTGTGGGAAATCAATGTATGACAGGGTTACCAATGATGAAATACGTAGAACGAATGGACGACAAAAGAATAGTAAAAAAAGTATATATGGCGAAAATGAACAGTAACGTGTGACGAAGACGATCAAGGAAGACGTGGCATGATTAGATAAACCAAAATCTTAAGTCTGGTCATGTCAAAAGCAGACAGAACCGAAGGGCATGTATGACAAGATGTATGAATGTGGAAGAAGCTAGGAATGTATGCCAGGATAGACGTGTGTGGCGGTCCATTATCTTTGCTTACTTCTACGGGGAAATGGCGTGATGGTAGAAGTAGTAGTAGTAGAAATAAAAAAACAAATTTATGAAAATAGAAGTTAGATTACAACAAGTCTTGCAGCTACTGAGCGCATGGACGGTTGGAATCCTTGACCCCATTTACTAAATTGAGATATTTGATAGTTGATAACATTTACCCATTGAAGCTAGATTACAAATCGTCTTGTAGCTACAAAGTGGACGAGTGAAATTCTGGCAACGTAAAATTGTCAATAAATTTACAGAAAAAAACATTGAGCATAATCGTAAATTTGTAAAGTGTTCATGCCAAAAAGTAAAAAAAAAAAACTTAACAGATAAAGCACCGTTTCGACACCATGTATGACAAAACAGATAAAAATATCCGAAAGGTAGCTTTCGTAGATTTTGTGTAGTCGAAGTCGTACATGTGGCAAACACGGGCTGTTTGCTAAATTCCTGGAAGATGGCCCATGTGTACGTAGTTGCCGAGGGGGAAGATGCCTATTGTTCCAATGACTTTGTATCCATTGTAGTCTGTATTATTTCGTTTTATAGTACGCAAAATTCCCGCTCAATTTTATTTATTTTTTACATTATAATTAGACAAACGGTGTATGAAATTGTTTTAAGGTAATTCTCTAAAAGCAAAATTCCAGGCAGTTAGTTATTCTTGTCAAATCTAACCTATCATTGTTTATATTTTAATGAATAACTTAATCCCGTATTTTTATTATTATGATTAAAATTCAGTTCCACCAAAGAATGTCAGTAGATAAACTTTTCTATTAATTATGGGTAGTAAGTTTAATTCTAATTAACTACTTTGGCAAACCATTATTGTACATATTATATTATTTCAACGCTGGTATTACGAAAACCCGAAATTGCAGTTTCCATCAAAAACCTTTTTAATCTAGACTTGACTCGGTATGTTATGGTAGATAACTGTACAGAATATCATTGTGCATTATTAAAATGTAATAATATTAAAAATAAGTTATTACTCTAATATTTTTTCATATATAATGTACCCTTGAGTTGTTGTCGTTGGGAAATCCAGATTTAACTACATTGTTTTTTGATAAAATTCTGTAATTACTTATTCAACAAAAAGTACCCATGTGATTACGTTTCCTTTAAATTGGTGATTGTGTCAGATTCTAAGTTTTGACCGTGAGATACCTCCCATTAATCGTACAAATTTATTATTATGTATATATGGCTATGTCCTGATATTTAAGATATGGTTAATTAATACAAAAACATGTTTTTATATTATTTCAATAATTACTTAATTATTACACCAAACGTTTGCACCAACCCGCTTCGTTTGAGCAGATTTTTTTAGTTTGTTTTTAAAATATGGCGTATATATATAATATACCGTCTATTTAAATAAGTTTTAAGCCAATGAGGAAGTTCAGAACGATGTTAAATTGGGTATGATAAATGCATTTCTTACTCGCGGTAAAAAGTGCATTTAAATTGTACGGCGAAGATTCTTGAAAATGTATGAAAAAAATTATAAAAACGAAGTGTTTTGAATGAAGTCACTAGTTCTTCAGTGTTAACCAATGATAAGAGAGTTGTGATAGATTTCCAGTATATTGTAAGTCAACTGACCAATCAGCAGAACACACCGAGAAGAAGAGGAAGATAACTTGGGACGTCACACGTGGAGTAACTTCAACTTTTTAAAAATCACAGCACTGATAATACGCTAGTTACTTGATTATGGCTTAGTTTATTAGTCTATTAATAAATAAAAAAATAGAAAAAAAAACTCTGAACTTCTTCATTACGATCGTTTATTAAGAACACAATTTTTGAAAAATTCAATTCAAAGAAATTCAATCAAGCATCACAGATGCCCCACATGCAATTTTTTTTTCACTCTATGCAATGTTCAAGATTTAAGAATTATATAAATAAAACCATTTTTATTTATTGCGTTCAGGGCCTAAGCCATTTATCGACATAACACTAACAAGAAACTGAACAAATGGAACACAAATACTTGTAGCAAAGACAATAAAATATAGGTATACAGTAAATCAAAAATACAAGATCTATATATTAGAGCCAAATAAAGTAAAATTCCAATATTCGTTGATTAACACTAGAATAACCATTGATTTTATAAAAATATGACACCCTCGCATTGATGGCGAAGAACTGCTTGGAAAGGAAAATAGGTATTTGAACATCTGTGTTCCTTCAGCTTAATAAAAAATAACAATTATACTTGCTTTTTATTGCTGTTAAATATACTTTTATAGATACCGCTCGTTTTAAGATAAGTAACGCTTTTTCATACATATAAAAAATATTTAATTTCAGGACGTTTCCTTTTTCTTTTTCGATCGACTTTTGCTTTAATTTTGCAAAACCTGTTTTCAGTTTTTTTTTTAAATTATTTCTTTAATTATTTTTACGCTCAACTTAAAATGATTTACGAGTTCTAGACGACGTTTTTAATTTGTGCCATATTTTTCTTTTTTTAGAAATGCGCGAACAACGCCTAATTAAACATGTTATCCAATGTGCTCACTCGTCTTTAAAGATGGATGCAGTGTGCAGTTGTGATCTCAATATTAAACAAAAGTAAATCGTTGACTTCAGCCAATGGCAGACTTTGATAATTACTTCTCGTCATTAACCCCAATGGCCGATGTCCGTGAAGTGAGCCGCCGTTTCGCAAAACGGCGGAAAGGTAAAGTTTTCAGTCCTCCATTTTGTTATTATCGTTTGGGCGCCATTTCGCAACGACTGGCGACAGATTATGTGAATTTCCTACATTTAAAATTTGACGGCTAAGGATCACAAAAAGTAAAGTTTAAAAAGATTCAAGTAAATTCAACAATATTTTTAGTATGTCCAAATGTTTGAAGACAGGCTGGATTTCCTTCTTTGGGAGTTATTTAGATCGATTTTTTTAAAAAGGTTTTCTCTCTCTGTTTCAAAAATTTTGATTCAAGTGAAAATATTGTTGTATTTTTATCAAAATAGGCAAAATACATTATTTTATCTTTTTTTTTCTTGTGCAACTTATTTATTTACACGAAAACGGAAAAATGAGAAACTTCAGCTCTACGGGAAATTGAAAACAATAAATGTTTTCTTGCGCGCAGTAAAAATTGGAGCATTCAATTTTACTGCAAAGTTTCCTAAAAATGTACTATAAAAATAAAAATAAAATCTTAAAATAAAAACGAACTACTTTGAATGACGTCACTGGTTCATATGAATCAACCTATGATATGAGAGTTATGGAAGACTTCCGGTTTGTTTGCCGTGGATGGACCAATTGGAAGAACTGATTGAGAATAACCGGAAAAGAATCTTTGACGTTACACGCGGCGTTGTTTCACAAATACAAAACTTTTTGGAATCACAAATACAAAAAAAAAAAAATTTGGCTTAGTTAATAGTCTTTTAACAAATAAAATAAAATAAACCATTGAACTTCCTCATTGTTAAATTTTAAACGTTTAACTTTTTTTGGCACAGCTAGCTGCAAATATTATAGTATTCTGTAACATAAAAATTGTTGTAAGTACTACAGAAGAATTATCATATAATTTCAATATTTTTCTATTCTTTTTACCACATTCAAAACGAAAACTCATCACAAGGTATTATTATTGATTGTGATAAAAATGTAAATAAAACTCCTTGGTTTAGTTTTGCATTGATTTATTTTGACCAACGGCCCGTCTTAAAGATGCAAAAAGAAAAAAACAAAGCAAAACTTAACTGTAAAATTTTATTGGTATTTTTGTAATATACGAGTACATTAACTAACGAGTGCTATTTAGAAATATCTACAAAAATCATAAATAGTATTCAATTATATCCGAATACTTGACCAGTACATACTAGATTTAACCCGATCGGAATTTAAACGAATTCATAAAATCTTTTTTGTTAAAATATTTGGAGTAAAAAGAGTTTTTTTAATTGAAAAGTTTTCTAGTAGTAATAATAATTAAAATTGACATAAACCTGTTTAGTAGTATTGAGGTATTCTAGCTATTGTTGATAAACTATTTCAATCTTTAAAATGTTGACAAGTAATTATTATGTCATCAAAAATATAATACTTTATCAGAAAATGTTATTCGTGCAGTTCTTACATATGAAAAGAAAAAAATGTATATTTCTTTAGAAGTGCAAGCTCCTGTTTAATCGCAAAACTCAGTATTTCTATTAAGGAAGTAATTAATTTGATCACTTATTTCCTTTTCTGCAGAGTAAATTATGTGTATTTTTGTATCATCTAAATGACTAAGTGTAATCGTGGTGATTCATTGATTTTGTTATTTTAAAGTAATTGTCTCATTATATTACTTTATAAAAATAAAAAAAACTATACACCCATCTTACAATTGGCGAACAAAAAATCAAAATATTTTTAATGCCATGAAAATCAAGAAAAAGCGAGATGAAACAAAAACAAAAAAATAGTCGATAATGTATTCTCCTGATTTGTTTTCTCCTTTATTCCCTCGATTGAACGCGAACAGAAGGAGGTGTCGAAAATGCTCACTTTTGTCTACTTGACATTCCACTTTAAAGGCTTGTAATCAAATAGAATAATGTATGTAGGTAACGTAAAAGCAAATAATGTTTGAATTCTTTACAAGTTATTTACGATTTGCTTTTTAATTAAATTACTTTTCTTATATCCATATTTATTTTTTTTTACTATGTAAAGTTTCACTTTTTATTTTGCATGGCAGTATGCTTCTAATTGTTTCTACATGTATACAAAAAAGCGTTGTTTATCTTTTGAATTATTACTCACTATGTTTGTACTTACCTGTATATTTTTTGTAATTGCCCCTTGGGCGTATTGTAAAATTAAATAAATAAATAAAAAAAAAAATTAAAAATATGTAAAACAGAAAATTTTCTTTCGAAAGACGAACTTTGTTTTATTTTTGGTGCTAAATTATAAAAATATCGGACTCAACATATGTTTACACCTAAAACATTTAATTTTTGATATCTTTGAAACTTTTTTAGCGTTAAGTTTTCATATACTGGTATATATATTTTTCTTATTAAGTTGCAAACAATATTATAATATTGAATTGTTTTTATTTTGTTTTTGTTGTTAAATGTAATGTATAAATACATCTATAAATTCATTTTGTTATTATATTATGATTGTCCTTAATGTAAGGCAATTTATGCCGTTTTTGTGAAATAAATAAAATTAATTGGTTTTTCTGAAAACTTCTTGGGAATATTTATGGATTGTGTAAAATATGATTATTTAAAATTCATTCATCATGTAAAAAAGTTATTTTTAAGTATTATTTATTTTTTAAACAAACATTTTTATATGTTCGCACTTTATGTCCATTAATAAACAGTCTTGAAAAACTAAACAAACCTTTACCAACACCAGCCTGTTTTTGGTTGGTTGAAATATATGGCTTATAGGAATATGTATAAAACATTCTTTAGAACTTCCGATCCGTAAAGTAGTCGTTAGCACGTTTACCACGCCTACCAAGCTTGAGGTCTTGAGGAGTTTGATTCCTAATGTGGTTTTTACTGCATGATTTTATTTTCCCTGGACTGGCACCTGAAGCGTTAGACTGATCGCCTTACCTTCCAGTAACAGATGATCGAGATATGCTGCTATGGACACGGGCAGTATTAAATACCAGGTCTACATATACCAATTGAACAAATCACCAACTGCTGCGAAACGGAAACGAAAATCAGATTCTCTCCGCTTAGCTCAGGTACCTGTTGATAGACACGATACAGCTAACGACATTCAACGCAAACGATAAAACAATTCGCGTTTATTAACGAGGGTAAATATTGTGTCATTTAAAAAAATCATATTCGAACCATTGGTATAGTTAGCTACGTTAAGATATCAATAGTAAACTCTGCGTAATATGTAAGCAAATTCTTTATTTTAATACACGCCACCTATGTAACAAAACTTCTGGCAAGTCCAATTCAATATAGTCAACCATCCATACACCGAAAACAGATTCCTACACTGCATTTACTTTAGCAGTGCTGTGCCCTGTGCACCATTAGGTGCGGATAAGGGTTTGACGATGATAAATATGAACACTTTGTTAACATACATAATTTGCAAAAAAATACAAACGAAGTTAAAAACAAAATTGGCCTTTTTATACATAACTTTATATATTGTGTTTGCGACCACATTTGAAATTCTAAAAAGCTCACAAAACCTTTAACACATAATTATGGGTACTATATTATAATTTTTACGTTTTTAATAGCCCACCTTTCATTGTTGTATCAAAGCGATACAGAATAAAATAAATTAACGAGAGTATTCATAACGATTTTAATTATTCATATTTTATTTGCTCAGCTGACATAAACTGCCATAATCGTTAATCGGAATCGCTTTGAATTTAATTACCAACATTAATTGGTCAATTATCATCTTTCTGAGTTCATAATGAATATTTGTTGCGTTATAAAACCCTTCGTTAATTTTTATTTGATTAAATAATATCGAAATCAAGATGGATTAATATTTAATAAATAATCCCTAAAAATGATCGATTTTTCTCTAAAAACGAATGGTTTTGGTTCGTTGCGATTGCAATACTAATTCAGTGTTCGAGCTATTAACATTAAAATATCACAACAGAGACGGAGAATATTTTCGAGAAGGAAATATGGATGTCTAGACATTTACAGGGCTTATTGCCTGTCATTGGCTGGTTTAAGTGGTCACTTTAAACAGTGTGTATTATTCACCATTTTGCCTATTTTTGAACATCTACATATCTTCAATTCTTCCAAATATTGATTTGTGTGAAGTCAGAGCTCAAACCTTTACTGATGTGGGCAAGATTATAAACAATTTTTTTTTTCGACAAATTCCAATATGTTTAACTTAATATTAGTCGGATAAATCCTAAAGCTCGGTTAAATCGATGTTCTTGAAAGCATACAAAATTGTCAATTTTTTGAGTTTGCCTAAATTTTTGGAGACAAGAATTGGATTTAACGTCCAAGGAATTTGTTTATATTAACATATTACTACAGAGATAAACACTTTTGAGAAGGGAATATAAAAAGGCTTATGACCTGTCATTGGCTGGTTTCAGTGGCCACTTTACACGCTGTGTAACACTCACCATTTTGCCTATATTTGATGATGTTTATTCCTTCAATTCTTCGAACTTTTTATGTTTGTGAAGTTAAAGTGCTGAAAGTTTATTTGATGCGGGTTAGATTTATCTGGTTAAACTATTTCACCGACTTACTATGCAGAGCTTGAAAATATTGGTAAATTTCTCCTTCGACCAGATGGATTTTTCAACAATGTGCAGCGTGTAAAGTGACTACTTAAACCAGCCAATGAAAAGACACAAGCCCTGTAGATACTTAGACTTCTATATTAACTTCTTAAAAGTGTTCTATATATCTGTTATGATTTATTTATTAATTAATTTGTTTCTAAAAAAATCCGTTTAAAAAACTCGTTCTTTTTTTCTTTTTAACATTTTTTTCTTGTTTTATTTTCATAATATAAATCTTAAATTAATTAGGTAATTTTAAATTTTTGTTTTGTAGATATAAATTAAAATTTTTGATGTATTTTGTTTTATTTTTATTTTTTATCTTGTTTTAATTGCTTTTATGAGCACCCACTACTTAAACATTTTTTTCTCTATGGTTTCAAATATATTCAAGTATATGTTTATTCTGTAATTCAATTATATTTTCTCCCTCTTCTTTTCTACCCTAAAAACATATTTTAAACAGTTTCATTTGGTTTCTTTTTTTTCTTTCTTCTTAATGCTATTTTTTAATAAAACATCAAAATCAAATTCAATAAAAGTTCATTAATTTATGTGTCTGATATTATGTATGTACTCTTTTATTTAAATCTTAATAAAAACCAATGTCCAAACGCCCGATGAAAAACAACTATTTAATAGTTTATCGGGACAAATATGTTTTAATAAAAAGTATATAAATGAGAGAAGACATTGTGTAGTTCTATTCCTTCTCTTTTCTCCTGTCTATGTGTTTCCATGAACATTTATTTCGAAAAATTTCACAATCCACAATTCATTAGATACAGGTAGCAAGTATATAATACGTAATATCATCATATGTTAATTTGGTTTTTCTTTTCTTTTTCTTTTCTTTTCATGGTCATGTCATACCTTATTTATATGCCATAAACTTTTTAATAATTAAAAAAGGAATGGCCCACGCTCAGACGCTGAAGTCTTTGTGGGAATTTTTATAAATTTATGTTATTGCTTAATTTTAAGGTGTATTTTTGTCATTATATTTAAATGAAAATATATGTATAGAAAAATAAACAAATATATAAAATAAAAAAAATAAAAAAATGTAAAAGCACAAGATAAATTTATGATGTTTTAAACAGACCCGATAAAACGATAGTTTTAACAGTGTTATATGTCGATGTCACTAAAACTGTCATTATATGTAGTCTGTATCCTTCGAAGAGTGCTATTTTTTTATATAATTTGTCTGCAAACGCGGAATGTCAAAGAGTAAAGAATACCGAGTTCTTCTGACAGGGACTGGATATGAAATGTTTCCAACAATTTGTGAGCTATCAATTCGGTTATTAACAATTTTATAGATAAAGCTCATTTCCAATATATGTTAACATTTTTAAAAAATTTAAAGGAAATTGCTGTCGGATAATATTACCTATATTAATCATGACGTCATACATGTAATTTTATATATATAATACAATCCGGTATAATCAAATGTATTCCGTATTTTGGTACGAATACTATGCCAGCTGGTAGGTTCAACTAAGTCTGCCTAACTGTATGCGTTATTATGAGACTATATACCTGTACCCGTATAATACCATTTTACCTTGCTTTAATATTATAATTGTTTTACATTAACAACTCACATAACTTGGTCAGCGATGTAAGGAGAAGTGTAAGGGAGTGTGGCCAGTGAGTGACCAGTCGGCTTGATCAACAATAGTTTAAGTTTGTCGAAATGTTTGTAATAAAGGACTGAATTTCATGCCTCAGGGGGTTATTCAGATCAATTTGTTTTTACAGAGCATAATGGCATGTAGAGGGCTGTAAACCTGTCATTAACTGGTGTGTGGCGATCTTACACACTTGAGATATTTACTATACTGCCTACGTTTGAACGTACACTTACCCGAATCTGTTTTAAAGGTCTTGTGGCCTCTTTTTAGATTCGCACATTGCAAAAAAGCTTTTAGATTTTGGAAAAGGTACATTTTTTTTTTCAAAAAACTTTGTTTATAAAAGATTCGCGTTTTTTTACTGTTTTCATTAACATTTTTTTTACATGTTTTTTTATTTATTAATTAATTTGTAAAAGGTACATGTTTTTAAAATTCTATACAGATCTACCTTTATACAGCTAGTAAATGTTATCACTGTAACTCTCCAAAAAAAGAGACTAACTCTTGTGCTTGGAGAGTGACTTACACCGTTGAAGTTGTTTATTTATAAGAGTTTATATAATTTTGAATAAACGAGTACATGAGGAAAAAAAAACGTAGGAAAGTTAAAGAAAAAAACATAAAATAATAATACATTCATACTAATTAAAATTTAATTAAGTTTTTATATGTGTTAAAAAAAAATCTTTAGATTTACTTTAAATTTATTTATTGATATATTATTTTTAATAGTTTTTAGTTCATTGGGGAGATTGTAATATTTTTTTACACCTTCGAAGACAAAGCTATTTTGACAATGACTTGTGTGGAATTTAGGAATTTTAATGTTATTTTGGTATCTGAGTGACTTATTCATCTCAAATTCTTTTATTTTTTCTTCTTTATAAATTTGTATAATGGAATTTATTTAAAAAAGGGTGTCTACTGTATGAACCTTAAATATTTTATATAGACTTTCCGTATTGAATGTTGAAGGTTTCATTAAAATTACTTTAATAATTAATCTTTGTACTATTTTAAGAGGGTTTAATATATTGGCATATGCACCACCCTATCCTACAATACCATATTGTAACAAAGATTGTACAATTGAGTAATAAGCTTTTTTTAAATGATTGATTTTTTAAATATTTCTTAATCAAATAAATATGGACATACATTTTCTAATTCGTTTAACTAATTGACTAATATGGTCTTTCCATTTTGGTATATGTATACACCAAGGTTTTTATTTTATCTGTTGTTTCAAGCACTGAACATGTTAGATCGCAGTTAGTTTTGTTGCATTTACTGCGTTCAATCCCCCTATTGCTCTCAGATCAATCTATGGTTATACAGTCAATTCGTCTGTCACCCTCAATAAATTTTTCCCAACTCCGACGGCGATAGGGTATGTTAGTTCATTAGCTTGTTAGTAAACCGGAAGAAACAAGTCCGATCAGGAGATAACCATTACCACCAACTAAATAATTCAAACCTATTAAGCCTAAAAGAAAACCATTACTCATAAATTTGCTCTATTCCTAGCACCACCCTATTAAAGATGAAAACTTAGCATCAACCTATTCAAAATCTAGCTTCCTAGTCAAGACCTATCAACTAATCTATCAACCAACCTATCAACTAACCTGACAACCAACCTTATTAACCACACGCAATCTGAAAACCCAATCCTACATACTAGGACAACGTTTGAACGTACATATTTATTTAATGTTTACGTCTGTTGATTTTTGCGAAGTTAAATAGTTTCATAAAATACATATCGTGAGCATACAAGGAAAACTGGCCACTTAAGAATTCTTGTTTGTTGGAAAATCAAGATTGAAGTTTATACAAACTCACAAACTAATTGTTTTGCTATTTAGTACGCATTTGCTTTAAAGTTTCTTTTGCTTTACACATACAAAAAATTAGTAATGTATTTTGTTAGTATGGAAGTGTTTTGATTTTGTCAATATTTCCTGAAGCAGGTGTTCGTAGATTAACTTGATCAATATACAATTACCAATTTTGTAAAAAAACTTTGAGACATAAGTTAAATGTTTTTTTTTTCAGTAAAAGATAACATTCAGCACTAAAACTTGGAGAAAAAATCTCGAAATTACAAAAAATTGACTTGGCCGATTTCCTTGTACTCTGAATATATATTTTAAAAATTGTGTTTTGTAATGTTCAAATGATTTCTTCTGTCCTGAAATGTGTTTTTGTTAATTGTATTGAATTACCTATTTGTTTATTATTTTATAGATTTTTAAAATTTATTTTTTGATTAAAAAATAACTTTTCATCATTGCGGGTGTCCCGTGCCAAAGAAAACATTTTACATGTCCTAAATACATATTAAACATAATAAAATAGTAGAAAAACTTACAAATAAAAACACCATTTTACCTATTTGGTATGATGAACTCATCAATTCGTGCATAACCTACTTCCATTCTTCATTTCTTGATAGATTTTTACTGTGCGAGTGCTTACTAATGAGGAAATTCAGCGCTTTTTTTATATTATTTGTTAATATAGGTACTATCTAAATACTTTAATGTATCATATTATCAGCGCTCCGATTTTTTCAAGTTGTGTGATATTGAAATTACTCCGTCTGTGACGTAACAAGTTCTCTTGGGTGAGTTCTGCTGATTAATGGGTTGTGGCTTACCACAAACCGAAAATCTATCATAACACTAATCATCGGTTGATTTGGAAGAACTAGTGACGTCGTTCAAAGTAGTTAAATTTTACCATGCATTTTCCAGAAACTTTGCTGTACAATAAAATTAAATTTTTACTGCGTGTAAAAAAACATTTTTTCCATCTATTTTCCCTTAGCACTGAACTTCCTCATTGTCCTTATGGACAATGGAAGTAGGTTGTACACTTTGATCGAGAACTAGACCAATATCAAATTGGATATTTTATGCGGATATTAAAAAACTTTTTTTTTAAAAAGGCGGCGGTCAAGGTGATTTAAGTCTCGATAAAGTAAAATGTCTGTTACCGGTACGTCTACTCTCTCGGTTCGCTGCAATGTTCCGGTTGCAATAATCCCGAGTAAGTAACAAGCAGTGCTTCTTCACTAAATAACGGCTCTAACAGTTGTGTATGGTCGCGACTCCAAACCACGCACGATCCCACTTATATTTAGCTAATTTTCTAACTATTTTTATGAATTTAAAAAGAGATATGCCTCTGCGTCAGTTGTAGGTTACTTTATCAATTATGTTAGTGAGATTCAAAATAAAATTATTAGCAATTCGGTTTTTTTTGTATGCGGTTAAGCAGTAACTTTCGAGTTTTCTTACCCACATCCGCTCCTAATGTTTAGGTACTGAATCGATAAATAAACATATTAAAATAATGGTTTTCAACGTATTCAATACAAAAAATACATCAACCGAATTGAATCTATACAATCATATTTTTATCGTATTGCAATTTTAGACGGTTGACTCAGAATACAGGTCTAGATGAGTCTATAAACTTACCTAAACTCCAAACTCTCCAAACTCGAAGGAACATGGCTGATGCCATTTTTATGTATAAAACTTTGAATAACATGATAGATTGCCCTAAGATTCTGTCACTTATTAATTTTAGAGTCCCAGTAACGCAGACCAGAAACCAATCTCTTTTTAAAATTTCTAAATGTAAAACTAAATCTTTTCAAAATTCATTTGTAAATAGAACCTGCCATATGTGTAATCAAAAATTAAATTGTATTGATATTAATAACATATCTTTAACTTCCTTTAAAAGTGAAATTTCCAAAAATAATTCAAGTTATGATGTTGCGCCTTGAATCCGCAGCCTATATTATGCAGGTGATGTGCAGTTCTGTATGTAGGCACATAATAAATGAACACTGTATGGTCAACTATAGTTGTATTATTTATTGTAATGTGCAACTGTGTGACCAATATTCATTTACATTTCTAGTAATATTATAAGTTTTGTATGATTAGTTATTTTATGTTATGTATAATTTTTATGTGACAACATTTACAATAACAATATTATGTGGAAGTCTCTAATTGGACTTTATGATATGTATTTATGGTATAATTGATTCTTATAAATGTATAAATGTCTGTTGGCTTTCCAATGAAATAAAATAAAATAAAATAAAATAAAATAAGTATATAATACTGTCGGTTAGTGTGCATTTCCACCAATACTTTGAACCATATCGAGGGACCGAATGCTCATGCTTACTCTAGGTTTATACCTCAATGCCAAAAACATGCAATGGAAACGAAATTCTACAGAATTAAAAAGTAAATATTACCTGGGTCAACAATGTTTGAGTATGTCCAAATGCTTGCAGACTGGCTGGATTTTTAAAAATTATTTTTTTTTGCACCACAACAGGCCAGAAGGCCCAATAACAGTGGTGAATTACATTACAGAACACCCAGGCTTAAGAAAAAATACATTTTAATTTTTGTGTTCTCACCGGGAATCGAACCCGGAACCTTCCGTGCGTGAGTCAAGCGTCTTGACCACTACACCACGGAGGCCGCTGATTTCCTCCCTAGGGAGTTATTCACATTTAAATTTATTTCAACGGAGAGGGAAAACATTTTTGAGAGAAGGGAATATGGAAGTCTAGGCATTTCAGTGTGTAAAGTGGGCAGTTAAACCAGCCAATGACAGGTCATAGGCCCTGTAAATGCCTAGACTTCCATATTCCCTTCTCTCAAAAATGTTTTCCCTCTCTGCTGAAATAAATTTTAATTACTTGGGTCACTCATTTTTTTTTTCTTAAATACTGTCCCATTAATAAAGCAGACATAATATTGCCAATGTACGCGATCACTTAACATCGATAGAAAAGAACGTATGCGCAAATCTACAATATTTGATTTTATGTGATCATTAAAATAGTTGTTTTTTCTGCGTTATTATCTCTGAACATGTAATTTTGAGATGTTTGAGTAATGAACTGAACGATCGACGTAATAATATCTCATATTCCATTAATATTATTGATATATTAGTATAAATAATGAAAAATTATCAAATACAAGATGAAGACACAAGAATCAAACAAATTTATAGTTAGTAATATTAAGATTTGTATAGGGGCCAAATGCACCATCAAAATTTAGGTTTAAATGTTTTGAAGTTATACAATTATTATGTTTTGGTTTAAATGGGCAAAGTGATTTATTTATTTGACTTTTTCATGCAACCCGTTTTCTCTGTTTTGACGAGGGCAAAAATGTTTAATTAAATACTCACTTTTTCAATCATAAGATCGTTTAAATCCACACGGTTCATACAAATTACTAAGGGTGATTAATTTTCACTGTATTCAATTATACATTTTTCAAATTATGGCAGCCTCCATCTTCACTAGATTTTCTCATCAATATTTTCATCTGAGAGTAGACACTAAATAAAAAGATTTTTTTAAATTAGCCTTAATAAATTTTTACCGTGTCATGTGGATTTGTGACATTGCATCGATGTAAAATTGGTCCAAAGCTTTTAGGTCAGGGATAATATATTATTATACCGGAGCGTTTCACCTTTCTTCATATTTTATCACGTAAATTAATGCAGGAAAACAAGATCTGTCTTACGTTTCAACTGCCAGTCCAAAAAATTAATGAAATATATTGGTGGAAAATCTTTGTACTACAACAGATTAAATAAACGAGTATTTGAAACGCATTATATTTAGTCATAAGTAAAAATTAATAAAGGTACACAATTGAAACGTAGCTACATTATGAAGGCCTCTATTTTAGAGACTTGTCAGCAGATGGGAGAGAAGAGATATTGAAGAATGTTATTAAAAAATGACAACACTTATATTTCTTGAATTCTTTTTATTGCAACTGGCAGGAATCGAACCAGCCAGTTTAACAGTTCACCGTCTAACAAACAAAGCTTTTGGGACTAGAGACTGATGCCTAATAAAGTAGGCATGTGTGGTTAAGGCTCTCGGGAGGCATCCTCAGTATGTAATCCAGCCAGTCAAACTGACTGTCTCCGCTTGGGGAGAGTTCTCACAGTACTTTTGTTCCTTATAGAGCTCAAAAGCATAGTATTGTAAGATTACTCTGTTTAGTTATTCTGGCCAACATAAAAGTATGTACATAATTAGTATATTTATCAGCAGCCAGTGCATGGTAAGGAATTCAGATGAGGACTTGACAATGGCTAAGTGTTTTTTCCCTAGACAAAAGTATAACTATCTCGTGTTCTAATTATCATATTTCCCACGCGTCTAGAAGATTTCTCCACATATTCCCAAGGTCGGTTATGATTGATGGAAAACTTCGATTTTATACTCAGCTCATCAAACAATTTCCTGCCATCAAAAAATGCATAATTTAAACGAATTATTATTATGTTTTGATTTAGCTTAAATAATTGAGTATCTAGATACCTACTCGTATTGCCTATTGAAAATAAAATAATTGAAAACATAAAAACGTAAAAATAAATTACCCTGCAATACTACACTTGACTTTGCAGACAGCATAATAATACTAGAACCCCCAACCATTCCTTGTCTTATGATTCAGAGGTTGAGAACAGGGAACAATGTTTTAGTGATTAAACTAAGACAAAGAATGGTTGTCTCGAGTTTATTTTCTCTAGAGTCGCGTCAGTGCATAACAAGTTCTCAGTCTTTCCGATGTTTGATATACCAATCTACTCGTTACTCACCCAAAATACATATTTTGTTCATCGTTCTGTTGTAGCACCTGACGATAAGATTTATTTATTTTATTAATTTTTCACGCCCATAAGGCTTTTACATACATGAAAGTTATATAAAATATGAGTATATGAACAACATAAAATTAAAAAAACACAATTTAAAGTAACAAAAGATAGAACAGTGTTTAGAAGTAAAGTTGGTATAAAAAAAAGAAGATAAGTATAGTATAAACAACATAAATTTAAAAAAAAACAATGTAAAGAAATAAAAGATAGGAACAATGTTAAGAAGTATAGTTGGTATAAAAATAAAAATAAAAAGATTAATGTATTAACAACATAAATTTAAAAAAATACAATGTAAAGTATTAAAATATAGAACTGGGTTAAGAAGTTTAGTTGGTTTTAAAAAAAATATATCATAATTTATTTTTATTTTTAATTTTTAAATAAGCTAAAGAAATGCAGTTACAGGTTTAAAGCAGCTAGGTACAAAATGTTATTGCGTCCCTTACAAATAGTCTGGTATCAGATTCTATTAAGTGCATTCACATTTCCGTGAGAATATATAATTTGTTAACATCTCATGTCGATATGGGTTCTTTTGACTAATAAATATAATATTATGGAATATAGGACCTTATCTGATTCTCACAACTTTTAATTTATAAAATAACGGTGGCCTTGTTCCCAGAGATACACTTGTCCTTGAGGAAAACCAGCTTGACAAAATTCCATAAGCTTTAATGCGCAGATTCTCTAAGATTTTTTATATAATCCCTTCTAGCTACGAATATTTTATGTCATAAATACCAAATACTTTTTATTTTATGAATTTATTGCATTAAATTAGTATACATATTTGATGACAGGGAATCTATATAAAACTAATTAATATAAAATGAAAACGGAGTGTTCTCTGTTTATAATAGTCTCCATCTAACATGGCTCAGCCTGTTCTAAGATGGAGATTTTTTATCTTTTAAGAGCATAAATAGTCCTATACTAATAAAACAATAACATAAAAAACTAAAACTACTTAATTATAAATGCCTAGCTAATCAAACGTAAGAAAATAAAAATCGTTATTATACAAATATAAAGTATTTATATGTGCCAAGAATACATGTTACTTAAACAATATTACTAGTAAAAAACAAATATACATCAATGAAATACATAAAAATATAAATAATACGTGTCAATTATATAAAATACTACGTTTTTTGATTTACATATATTTTTCAAAAAAACTCTCAATACATTATTTTTATGTGCAGTTATTTTTATTTTAAAATTTGTTTTTTATTTTGAGTATTTTATATTTGGCAATGAATCATTAAATATTTTTGGAGCAATTACATTATATTGCTTTTTACCAAAAACGATTTCTACAAATGAGACAATACAGTTAATTTGTGTTGCTGAACGAGTGTTTATATTTTGTTGGGTTCTTTTGACCTCACTTAATATTGCGGTGAAACATCACCGATAAAATTAATATTTACGACAATCATCCTTGCCGGGAATCAAACCAGTAACATCATGCATGGTAGTACTCACTAACGAATTGTTAGGTCACATTATTTTTATTATTTATTATTGTGAAAAAAATGAATAAATAAAATGAAAATACCGCAAGAAACGGACCTATTTCCACTCGGTTTTATTTTCCAGGATTTTTACCTGAAAGATGTTGAGACAAAAACACTCATCCAGGATTTTGGCTCTATTTTACACATAGGTTGTATTCTTATTCCACCCAAACACGCCTAGAATTTTCAAAAGATTTATTTATAAATGTGTACTCTTAAAAAAATGTTTTGAATTAATCATGACTTGTCTTTCTCGACTTTTCGCGTTCTCCGCATCCATCAACATTCATCACTCATTCACCCTCATTTTGCTGTCCATTCGCTCTACATGTCTAAACCACTGCACCACCCCTCACTTTATTTTTTCGATAATTTTATAAATAGTTTTAGGTTCGAATAATGGACTTTATATGTAATAATATTCGGATTAAAAATATGAAACAAATAAAACACATATTTGAATCAGCTCTATGATCAAATTGCTACTACATAAAGATGTATACCGCCAGAGACATATATTTCAATATCATTAATGTATAAATCTGTAAATAAATTATCTGTTAGGGCTCTACTTTGGTACAAATTAATTTGTCAGCATGCGTCGCACTCGTCGCACGAGTATAAACACAAGTTGGTACATGATTACAACACTAGGTTTACTAGTATGGAAGGGCTAGCTGTTCCTAGATATTGCAATAAATATGGCAAAAGGACACTGCAATACAGTATACCTAAAATATTTAACATGTTACCAAACAATATTAAAAATATTGAGTTAAATACAGGAGTGAGACGTTTGCTTAAATTATGGTTATAAGAAAAAAGTTTTTTGTATTAGTGATAGTTTTTAATTTTTCATAATGTAGTATGTAATTGTTTTTCAAGTAAAATTATTGTTAATGTAGGTTAAGTAGAAGGACATTCATTCCAAATAGTGCTTCACGTGTACCAAAAGCTTTCCTAAATCCAAACTGGGCATTGTCCAAATCCTGTTCACATTTGCCTCTTATTCGAGCATTTTTTTGCTTGCTTTATTGACTACGAGAAGGCATTCGACAGAGTAAAGCATTCAGAATTACTGAAACTGTTACAGGAATGCCAGCTGGATGACAAGGATGTTAATTTCATAAAGAACCTTTACTGGCAGCAGACAGCTGTGATAAGATTAGGTCACAATGTAACGAGAGATATTGCAATTAAGCGTGGAGTGAGACAAGGCTGCATATTATCGCCCTTACTTTTTAACTTATACTCGAACAAGATATTTAAGAATGCTCTCTCTGATGTCAGAAAGGGAATAAGAATTAACGGCGAAATTGTCAATAACATCCGATATGCTGACGATACCGTTATCCTGGCTGACAACGCATGTGTCCTTCAGGAACTTCTTAATAAAATTGACGAAGCTGGTAGAGTAATGGGCTTGAACATCAATGTGGCCAAAACAAAGATGATAGTGTTTAGCCGAAACCCTCACAATAATGCTGTATTGCGAATAAATGGTCAAACAATAGAGAGAGTGACTAACTTTAAATACCTCGGCAGTCAAATCACTTCTGATCTGGATCCGGATAAGGAAATTAGATGCAGAATAGAAATAGCACGATCAGCATTCAATGGCATGAAATCATTCTTCTGCAGTGATAGCCTTAATTTAAAACTGAGACAGAGGATGGTCAAGTGCTATGTGTGGTCAATACTGCTCTACGGGGTTGAAACATGGACTCTCAAGGTGAACTCCATGAACCGATTAGAGGCTTTTGAAATGTGGCTTCACCGGAGAATGCTGAAAATCCCGTGGACAGATTTAGTGACCAACGTGGAGGTGTTGAGACGAGCCAGTGCCGAAAAAGAACTACTGTCCTCAATAAAACAGAGAAAACTCGCATATCTGGGCCATATTATGCGCGGAAGCAAATATACGCTTCTACAGCTTATTATGATGGGAAAGATCGAGGGAAAGCGTGGGGTTGGAAGGCGACAGATGTCCTGGCTGAGAAACATCCGCGACTGGACGGGAGTGCGTGGGGTCGAGGCGCTGTTCCAGTTGGCGCAGGACCGGAATGCCTACTCTAGAGTGATCGCCAACGTCGGGGAGACATGATATGGCACAGAAAGAAGAAGTAGGTTAAGTATAAATAATCGATGTAATTTATAAGAACCTGCTGACGAGTTGTATGTATGCAACTCAGCAGGACTTTAATTTATGATTATTTTGTAAATATTTTTGAAAAATAAATAACAACATAAAAAAGCTGTATTTTTGTCTGGCAGTATTTTCTACCAAATAAATTTTAAGCATCAGGTTAGACAGCATAAGAAAAATATAGTAATTAGAACAAAACGAAGGTTAAGCAATGAATAAATAGTTCAAATATTTACAAAGGTACGCAAAAACACGTCAATTATAATTAGTAATGCATAAATAAAAACAGATGTTATAAAAATATGACTCGATGTTATGTTAGGCTATATTACATTGACCGATCATTTCTTTAAAATCAAATAAGTACCTTATTTAGGTATTCATTTACAGTAAGTTGAATATTATTAACATAACAACCGCATAACAAACCGTTCATCACGAATCTATGAAGGAAAATCACGTTAAAATCCTATTATATGAATTACTAATGGCTTATAAAAACATATAAACCTGTACTTCGTTGATAAAAAACATTGAAATAGTAAAATCGTGTAGAAATAGTTAACGAATATTTATTATTTATTAAGTACCTATATAAATAAACAGTAGTTACTAGTGTACCTCTGTTTATTTTCGATCAAGTGAGGGGTTACATGTAACTTTACGGGTAATTTAAGATTAACGTTACATGTTTTTAGATTAATTGTACGAACTGAACTTTTAATAAGGATAACACGCTTTTTATTAATCTTTCTGGCTTTATTCCCTCGTATGCAAACAGCAACCAATACCGATTATGTTAAATATGCTATTGATTTTAGAAACTATGTTCACAAAATTCTCATCTATATCTAGTTTTAACAATATATTTGAAACATTTAAGTTTGTAAGTGAAAATTCTTAATGGAAGTTCATTGTAATTTATTATATAAATAAAAGACGAGTGATACTTTAATCCACAAATTTGGAATAGCCAGTGAACGGTTTCATCGCTTTCGCGACTGGTATCTTTATTAAGGAGTTTAATGTATTTATACAAAACACCGGAAATTCACTGGATATTGGTCACTGGATATTCCAAATTTGTGGATTAAAGTATCACTCGTCTTTTATGTATATAATAAAATATATTTGAAGTTTTATTTTTTCACAATGTTATATTTTTTTGTTTTGTTTATTTGCAAATATGTAATTTGTTTGCAAGTATACATGAACAACTTTTTCTCATCATCCGCTCCTAGGTGGAGCATGTGGACATCGCCAGACGTCTTCAGGAGACACTATCGCCAGCCAGCGTTCTCGCCTCCTCCTACGTCAAGCCCGCGTTCCTTAGTTCCGCCAAATGACGCCGAAAGATCGTCATCGACAGCCTTCCAGGACGGCGAGAGCCCGCATGTGTAAATAAGATGCAACTTGGGTTTAGGTTCCCCTAGGCATGCGCCAAGTGTCCAAGCCAGGTCCACGGCCGCATCCTCAAAACGCTTGTCGTAGGATGCTGCTGCGTCCGTTCTCGGACTTCAACGTTAGTTATGAAATGAAACCACCTAATTCCTGATATATATTTTTTTCTTATATTGACATTAGAAACCAACCAGTTTCGACAACAATTAATTCTCTGCAGGGGAAATTTTCAACATTAGTTAAAATTCCTCTTCTTAAAGCAAATGCGGGGGAACTTCCTTAACTAGGATACTGCCGACTATCCCACCAGATTCTCACACTATAGTTGAAGTAATTAGAAGGAACATGTATTATGTCAAAATAAGCCTTGTACATAATAAGCAAGGCAAAATATAAGCAACTCCCAAAAAAGAAACATAAGTTAAAAATAAAATACCCGCATATTATCGATAGCAGTCTCTTGAAATGTGCATTTGCGAAAAAAAGCTCTTGAAAGTAGTGTTATTTCAAAATTAAAAAAAATCATTTTTTTGGTGCTATAAATTCGAGAACTGTTATTGGCTACGTTTTTTCATTTTTTTTATCTGAAGTGCTCTTAATAATAAATAATATACCCAAACAAATGATCATACACGCAATAATGTATAGATCATTTGTTTGGGTATATTATTTATTATTAATAGCACATCAGATAAAAAATGAAAAAACGTAGCCAATAACAGTTCTCGAATTTATAGCACCAAAAAATATTAAAAAAATAAAAAATAATATGCAATATAACCACAAGAACAACACAAAAAGTTTGGCTTCAACATCACATATATTTTTATCTGCAACAATGGCAACTTAATTGTCCACCAATACTTCACCGAACTCGCAAACAGCAATTAAACTTATAAACTTTTACCCCATATTCCAGAATATATGACAAAACATTGCAAAAATTTAAATACTGATGGATTTAATGAAATGGCCATGATCATCAATATTATCAACACCATCATAGTAACAATAGAATTTAAGGACCCATAATTTCATGTAGTTCTTGGGAGAATGGAGTACATGAAAAAATATAGGGTGACAAGTTCTGTGAACGAGTGCCTTAGGTATAGAATATTTGTAATAATTAGATTTCTAAAAATAGAACTATTCTTGCATATAAATGTTTGTCTTAGGCATTAAAAGCTATACATTTATAGTTATTGTTTAGTATGATTATCTGAACATAAAGTTGTTCTTAAATAATCTAAAACCTCTGCATTTTTACCTGGAAAGAGGGTGGGAAATCGCTATTATCACAAGTTGTGTGATTAATATCATTCGCTGGACAGGTGAAATTACGAGTTAGAGAGAGTGACTTCGTTCACGTGTGTTAGTCAACCACTGAAGGAGATGGATCGCATAGTAAAGGTTCTCTATAGGTCAAACTGTTAGTTTATTATACGTAGCTGACCTTTGATGGATTTCGCATTATTGTGAGAGTATTCTGAAGTTCTAGGTCAAGAAGAAGCTTTTACTTTAGTTTAATACCTGTATTCGTATTTTGTCTAAGCACACTTGTGCACGCAAAGAAGCTTTCTAACCAATTATTATAAAATACTCTTTACGCAGTGTAAGCATTTAAATAAACTTTGGTCAGTGTTTACGTGATATAAGTACATGGCGCGGTGATATATTTTTTTAAAGAAAAGATAAATAATTGACTTCTTATTATTTACTCAAAAATTAAAATTTTCAGACGATTTCCTAAAAGTCGTAAATAACTTGTGCTGGAAAAATGAAAATCTTGTGGTAGAGATGGATTTGAACCTCGGACCTTTGGCCCGTGAGTCCACAATACTACCACGGCATCACAACCTGGTTCTTGAACAAGTCCTTGGACTCGATCAAATCCTTGTCTTATATAACCTTACCTAACTTTATCAGTGTAATTATCGTGCTAAACCTAAGCCATGTACACCTTTTTGTTTCTCAACTGCACCTTCCAGATTAAATTCACCGAGATTTGTAGATTGACACATCTAATGAAAATTATTCAATTGTCTTTAAATAGTCAATGCAAATCATATTGCATAGGTGAATTTGTGTATATTTTTCTCAATATATATATTTAATGTAGAAATGTGCTTCTTAGCTTGAATTTAAATTATATAATCTAAATTTACTAAAACTATCTGTTATAAATTATTGTATGTTCTTCAAAATCACAATGCTCGTTAAAAATATTTACTCATCTTCCTAATAAATTTATATCATTATATTTTTGTCTGACCGGTATTGATCCAAATTCATCACTGTACAGCGCTATCTTGTAATTGAGTTATCTTGTACTGTATATATATTTTTTATTATAAAAGAAATATTTGCGTTCTTATGATTTACCCAAATATTTAATTTTGAGGGCTATTTTAAACGAGTTGTAAATAACTCGCTATTACAAAATGGAAATCAAGTTGGAGTAGAGTAGGATTCGAACCACATATATTTGATACATGAGTCCGAGACACAGGCCACAACCCGATTCACCTATGGTACACATATATGGTACTCACCTATTCCCCTCAAAGACTTTTTCGATGAGAATCACCTTGAATCATTTTGATCTAATAGATGTATATTTATTAAAATTATTGTATGCTTTCGCAGATTCACTCGAATTTATTAGTGTATTTTCCTAGATTTAATATTAATCAACGCTTTTCACTCCTAAAATAATACACTGACTTAGGTAATTAAATATTGTTTTTGTGCTAAGACATGAAGGTGCTTAGACATGGGTGTGATTTTAACTTAAATATACCAGGCCGTTCACAGTAATTCTGTTTGGAATGAAATTATTTTGAAGATTGATTACTATTTTTACTCGTATATAATATTTACTTCTCTAGATTAATCCTGTGTGAATAATTTTGTTCGCAAAGTCTAATGGAACATTGTTAAAGATTAGTCAGAGTCATCGCGGCCACTGCTAAAGTCAACGCACGCTGCACGACTTACAAATGCACCGCGGCGCGGCGTCATATCAGAATTTTAATTGCAATTGCAATTAGCAGTTAGTTTGTTCTAAACTCGACTGAATAGTAAGTTAACGAGTGAAAGCATTTTTCTCATACATAACGGCGTGTGTTCCGCGTATGTGTGTTGTACTGTTTGATTATTATAAACGAAGATCCCACACTGACACCAAAAATTATTTTTGTACAATATGTAGGCTCTTCGTTAAATGTATGTTATTATATTTTGTACTAACGAAAGCGAAGGTAAACTTTGAGGTTATTTTAGGAGAACATAACAGCGTTATTTATTAGGTACACAAGTATTAAAATATACACAAAGTCACGTTAAAACATGATAAATATGTATATAATTCGCGACACTATTTTTATTTTATTTTTCAAAACAAAAGAATTTGAATGAAAATTTTTTTAAATAAAAATACTCATAACCTTAATACAATATGATTAGTTACCAGGGTCTCTTTACGTTTTTTTCAATCATTATTAAAATAAGTAGATACCTTAAGTATTATAACCAGGTTTAATTTTTGGGCAAAGTCGACATGAAATATTTATTTTAGAGGTGTCTTTACCCTGCCATATTTAACAGTTCCTTAACTGAAACCTGGAGCGTATAACTGATCACCTTAAGTTTATTTAAAACTTCAAGTACAAAGAAAAAGTACTTTGACGGAATTATTGCTAAAAACAATATCTTCCAGCCAACCAAAAAACAGACTGGTTAAAAGAAGAGTTGGTCAAAAATTTGCACTTAATACAAAAATATGTATCAAAAGATACATACACGAAAAAAAAACCTCAATTAATTAAAAATAACAGCTGTTTTTTAATGGGGAGATAAGGCTTGCAAATATAAACTTTAAAAAAGTACATTATGTTATATATATTAAAGGATGAAGAATGTGGAATCGGATAATGAGTTTGAAAGGAGAGAGAAAAAAGAACCAAGGAAAGAAAAGGGATAAGAATTTTCATTTTAAAAAACAATAAATACCGGGAGTTCAGGATTCTGAGGATATCATATGGTAATGTTTCAGGCGTTTCTTCAAGGTGGCTAGAGACTTAATATTTTTGTTTATGGAACAGATATTCGAAAGACGCTGAAACTTCTGTACTTATATAATGCTCTATACTCCATTTTGTACAGAAAAAATGATAATGATGAAAATGATAAAAAGAAAATAACAAATACATATCGTATATGAAATCTATGAAATTAAAAAAATAGAATTTACTAGTTTCGAAACCGATTTTGTTTCTGATTTCAAATGTGATGCAATTAGCCCGGCATATTAATACACAAAGACATGCCTTGAGCCCTCAAAAATGATGACACTTAACTCATGCCCAAACGCTCAGTTATGCCCAGCGTTATTTAGTCGCTTTTCACCGTCACTCAGGCGAGACGTTTAGAATCAAAACCAAAATGCCTGCTTGTGTCATGAAAGCGTGTAAAAACCTTTCGGATACAAATTGTAAAAAGGATTGTGTATCTTTTCATTGGTAAATATTTGTTCATGAGCGATTAACAAAGCTTAAAACAATTCATATTCAAATATAAATATAATTTTTTTAAAACGTTAAACTATGCATACATGCACAATTACGGAGCTCTTCTTAGTTGCAGGAGTGAGCTGATAGGAATATGTTTTTAAAATATAATAAACGACCGTTAATATTATTTTTGAATATACCAAAATCCAATGAAAAGAAATAAATGGGTCGAAATTATAAGGAAATTAATGAAAGAATCTAATAGGGATCCACCAAAAAGGAATGTTGATTGTTAACGGTAAAATACAAACTTTTTTCTATCAAAAATTAGTATCCTCCCATTTTTGGTAACATATGCATGATGGTTAAATGCATTTATGGTATAATAAAAAAATCGTAGTAACTATGGGTATGTTTTCGTGTAACTACTTTTAAAAATATTTTACTCTGTAGGGCGCGTCTATGTATTAATATGTCAACGCTCAAAACTGATTTTGTTTCTGTTTTCAAATATGATGCAATTCGCTCCGCACCTACTCCGTTTAATCATTTGAGTATTTACATTTAGCTATAAAATATATTTGTTTGGCAATGCTAACGTTCACTTTTCATCAAAACACTACTCCGATGCACTGTAATTTAATCTAATTGACGACTTTTCTGTTTTTATTTTTTTTAAACAAAAGATCGCACGGTTTACTAGTCTTTTGTTTCGTAATTTCAACGAAATTTCACGGTAGACACTTCGGGCGAAAACACTCAAAATCTATTGGGCGGAAATTTTTAGCGGGAAAATTGACATCTAGTCAAAGATGGCGGTAGATTATGGAACTGTGGGAACGTAATGGGAAATTTGCATACAAACTGCTGAGATAGACATTGGCGTGGGAAAATATACATTCGTCTGCTGCTGCAAAGATCGACATCTTATTTTGACAAGGTGTTACTTCTATAAACGTACAATAAAAGACGCAGTGATGGCGCTTTTAACTGATAACTAATTTATGTAGCTGGTCTTTGAATTTTGTTTTAAAATCGTATTTTAAAATACGCCGTTATGTAACTATAAAAAAAACGTTTTGATAAAAGATGTTTTACGAAATTAACGTGTAAACATTTAAATCATTTATAACGTTTGATGTTTAAACCACTGACCGTAATTTTTGACATTAACAAATTTAGGTATTTAGTTGAAAATCACAAATTGTATAATATGCCGATTAATTACAGAAGACGACTGTTCCTTTCAGGAGACATCCGCAGTATATGGCCCAGCCAACCGTATCGCCTTTGCTTGATGACAGTTGTCACCGCTCCGTCCGTTCTCTTATTACTTTATTCCTTACAAGTCCAACCACAGCACACCCGAGATTCTTCTGAGACCCCTATTTTCAAAATTCAGTATTTTTCTGTTTTGGGCCCTAGTGAGGTGCCACGATTGCATCAGTAGAAGAGAATAGGTGTTATGTAGGCGTTATATAGAAGATTGATGTTATGGCGTGAATTAAATGACTATCAGTCCAGATGCTAAAACTACAGGGGTAGGCGCTCGAACTGTTACCAACTTCACGCTGCTGTAGCAACCAAACGGCTAATGACAGTGCGCTCATGTTCTGACACGTGTCAGTCTGTTATATTGTTAATAATTCTACCGAAGCCTATAGTTTTACGTCACAGTTAACAAAAGTTATCGATTTGGAATTCAAACTCAACAGTATTATTGCTCTGTATTTAACTGGAAAATCGCAACCAGCCATTATTAATGAACTACGACATTTACATGGGAACAAATTGTTTGTGTATCGGACGATTTTACGTTACAATGATACTGGTAGCATGAAAAAACGCCATGGAGGTGGACATGCAAAAACAGCAACATCGACAGAAATGGTTTGAAAGGTGAATGCCAGAATTCAACGCAATCCACAACAAAGCGCAGTTTGATCGGCGAAAAATATCAATGTATCTGCTCGTAGCATGGGGTGAATATTAAAAAATGAATGAAATTTGAAGCCCTACAAAATACTAAAAGTGCACGATCTAACGCCTACACAAAAGGCAGTTCACCTAGCAAGAGCTAAGGTGTTAAAACAATTACACGTTGGTGGCGAGCTAGAAAATTTGGTCTTTTCTAATGAAATATTTTTACGGTTCAGCAATATGTAAACAAAAAAACAATCATATATGGTTACGTGCAAATTAAAAGACAATTAAGACCAGTGAATTGGTTTGCGAAAGCAAGCGCCTGCATCAGTGATGGTTTGGGCCGCGGTAACTGCCATGGGGCGCTTACCACTCGTTTTCATTGAACAGTGCGTAAAGGTAAATCAGCAAATCTACCGTGAAATGATTTTAAATGATGCGTTTACCTTGGGCACGTAAAAAAATGGTAGAAACCATTGGACGTTTCAACAAGACTCGGCACCATCCCATAAAGGCCGTGAAACCCAACGTTTTTTACAAAAAAAAGTTACCAGCTTCATTTTATTACAACAGTGGCCTACATATTCCACGGACTTAAACCTAATGAACTTTTCCATATGGTCCATTCTATAGGCCAAAATATCAGCTAAAAAATATAAACAGACGACGCCATAAAAATTGCTCTTCGCCGAGAATGGGACAAAATACCATCAGCCTACATTCGTGCAGCGTGTGAAACCTTCTTGGACAAACTTGATGCTTTTATCCGCGCTAAAGGTGGCTATATCGAACAAAAACATTTTTTTTAAAAATTGAAATATTTTTACGATATACTGAAGTTTTTAAATTCAAAAAATTAAAATGGTCAAAACTACAGAATTTTTAATTTGTAACACTTCGAGTGCCGACCCCTGTATATGAATTTGGTCCTAAACGACGCAAATCGGCAAAAAATGCAATGACGAAGTTTGGTGGTTTTTTAAATTTGTTAATAACTATCAAACTAAGCCAAAAAAATTGGTTTTTTTTTATCATCGCTATGAGTTTAATAATTTTAAAATAAGTCCACCTGTGACGTCACTAGCTTTCGTCGGTGAGTTGTCCTGACATTATAAAATGAACCCCTAAGTATGAAAACACGTTAAACATGGTTTCTCGGAAACCTGAAATATATCGAAACAAATAATTGATTGGCTATTTCTAAACAGCTTGTGACGTGTTAAAGCAGTTCATTTTAATAAAGCGCATTTTAATATTTTTTCACACATTTTCGAGAAACTTCGCCGTACATTAAATGCTCTAATTTTTACTCCGCGTAAGAAAACATTTTTTGACTATATTATAACATTGAATTATAAAAAGAGATATCTGAAATACGTTCAGAAAAATATGTATGCATGTTATGACCATGACATTGACCCATATATTTCTTAATGGAATTTCGTTATGTTTACTATCTCAAGAATTTCAGATTCTTACAACGCTAATTTCCTACAATTTGACACGGGAATTCAGCCTTGGATTATACGCCATTATTATATTCTTTTTGTCTATGGCTATAAAATAGACGTTTGTGAGGTGGTCTATTTTATGCGTCTACAACAAAGAAGCCGTTATAAATGTGTTATCAACACGATACCAAATTTTATGATTTTATTGCTTTGTATAACTGTGGGTGTGATTAATACGTATAACGTAACATTTATTATCCAACAAACTAACAGCGTACTGGTTAGGAACATACCTGTAATACTAATGCATACACAAAAAATAAGTATACGAGTATTATTGTGTTTCGTAAATAATAAAAATAGTGTGTCCTCCCTGGGGTTACCCGTGCCGGGGACACTTTACAATATACTTTTTATATTTTTTTACGTGTGAGAATATGCAAAGAAGATTTAATAATCAGAGAGAAATTAGAAAATGTTACGACAGTTTTAAACACTACGTACACAATCTTTTCCAAAGTTATTGAACGAATAGCTTACAAACAAATTAACTGTTATCTGACACTTCATAATCAACTTGATCCTCTACAATCTGGTTTTCGGGCTGGACACAGCACTACTACCGTCTTAGTTAAAATAACTGACGACATTAGACAAGCAATGAATGATAAACGTCTAACGCTTTTGGTCCTACTTGATTTTAGTAGTGCTTTTAATTCTGTTGATTTTGACCTGCTTCTCGCTAGACTTAAGTCCTTAAATCTATCTTCATCCGTGATAAATTGGTTTTCAACATATTTACGTGGCCGTCGTCAATGCGTTAAAATGGCAGATGTCTTTTCAGATTGGATTGATCTTACCGCCGGTGTGCCACAAGGGGGGGTACTTTCTCCACTTTTATTTTCCCTTTTTATCAATCCAATAACAAAAAACCTCCCCTGTTCGTACCATTTATATGCCGATGATTTGCAATTGTATATTCATTTCGAGCCTGTCGACATTGTTGAAACACATAGAGTAATGTCACTTGCACTCGACCATATCTCTTCATGGACAAAAAAACATGGACTTCTCATAAATCCAACAAAAACCCAAATTGTACTTGTTGGTAGTAAACAAATGTATTCAAAAGTGAATTTTTCCACACTTCCTCTTTTCAAAATAGATGGTACAGAAATTCCATTCATGACTTCAGTCAAAAACTTAGGCATTATCATTCATAAGCATTTAGAGTGGCACGATCAGGTTAACGAAGTTAGTCGTAAACTTTATAGCAGTTTGCACTCACTTAAAAGATTACAGAATTTCTTGCCAATTAATGTTAAGCAAACATTAGTCCAGAGCTTACTTCTTCCACTCCTTGACTACGCGGATGTATGTTATCCAGATGCTAACTCTGAATTGCTTGATAAGTTAGAACGATTGCAGAATATTTGTATTCGTTATATCTTTAATCTTCGCAAATTTGACCACATAACCGAGTATCGCACGCAACTACACTGGCTCAGTATCAGGCATAGAAGAAACATTCACATTCTATCACTTCTTCACAATATTTTAAATAATCCCACTTCGCCTGTTAATCTGAGAGAGCTCATCCAACCTCTTTCACAACACGGACTATCTCTTCGTTCTAGTAACGAGAGAACTCTTTTAATACCCCGTCATCGCTCTAATTTTTTTGCCTCCTCTTTCACAGTAGTAGCCGCTCGATTGTGGAATAATCTACCCACTAATGTTAGAGACGCCCCTTCTTTATTTACATTTAAGTCAAGATTGAAATGTCACTATCTAAATATTTAAATTGTTCCTTTATCCTTCTTCTTTCCTTCCCATCCCCTCTCCTCTCTTCATAGTAAAGTGTTATTTTTTTTTTTTACATATATTTATTTTTGTTAATCTTTGCTTTTAATTTTTGTATAAAATTGTAAGATTCAATATGTCCATATATTTATAATTTTCTCAAACTGAACGGTTTGGGTAGGTAGGAAGAAATTGCCTTAAGGCAATATGCCCGCCCTTATATGTGTATTTATTGTATATGTATATAAAGTGTCAATAAATAAATAAATAAATAAACGTATTTTTGTTTTTATTTAATTCGTGTATACCTTTATTATTTACATTTTAAACGCACAATAAAAGAACAAAAACATAACGTAAACTATACGATTGTGGAGCAGGTGATTCAATATTGGTTTGGGCGAGTGAGACAATCCATTTTACTTCTACCCACCTCTACTTTTAATTTTTTTATAGCCATTTTGAACATTTTTTAGTTGCTAATTGTTTTAATGGATAGTGGAAGTAGGTTATAGATTTTTATTGCATAATACTCATAATCCCTTTGTCCAAAAGTGATATTAGTTTGTGTTTGCTAAAGTTGTCTTTGCTTTAAGGATCTAGTGATCATATTATTTAACAACAATATTTTGAGTTTGTCCAAATTTTTGTAGACAAGGACTGGATTCAACTCCCTGGGGAGCTGTTTATATTAACATATTACAACAGAGATGAAGAACATTTAAGATAAGGTAATATAGAAGTCTAGGCATCTACAGGGCTTATGACCTGTCAATGGCTGGTTTAAGCGGCCACTTTACACACTGTGTAACATTCACAATTCTGTCCATATTTGAACATCCATATTCCTTCAATTCTTTCATCTTTAAACTTCAACTAAAAAATGTTCAAAATGGCTATAAAAAAATTAAAAGTGGAGGTGGGTAGAAGTAAAATGGATTGTCTCACTCGCCCAAACCAATATTGAATCATCTGCTCCACAAACGTATAGTTTACGTTATGTTTTTGTTCTTTTATTGTGCGTTTTATAATGTAAATAATATAGGTATACACGAATTAAATAAAAACATAAATACGTTGTGTTTAAAACTGTCATAACATTTTCTAATTTCTCTCTGATTATTAAATCTTCTTTGCATATTCTCACACGTAAAAAAATATAAAAAGTATTTTGTAAAGTGTCCCCGGCACGGGTAACCCCAGGGAGGACACACTATTTTTATTATTTACAAAACACAATAATATACATATTTTTTGTGTGTGCATTAGTATTCCAGGTATGATTCTAACCAGTATGCTGTTAGTTTGTTGGATTATAAATGTTACGCTAACAACAAGAAATCGTTTTTATATCAAATTTCTTGTAGCACTAAACTTCCTAATTGTTATTAAATGTTTTATTTTAATAAAAATAAGATCTAGATAAACAGAAGCAGAGAAAACGTATGAAAAAAGAATGAAAATGGTTTTAATAAAAACGAACTACTTTGAACGGCGCCGACGTCACTAGTTCTTCCGAATAAAAAGCATAGCGCTTTAGTTTATTTATTTATGCTTTATTAAGTTAGTTTATAACATCTTAAGAACTGATATAAACTTTTAATAACATTATAATTTTTATACCAAAATTTCTCAATATCATTTTTTTAAAAATTAATTTTAAATATTTTAATCTTTTCAATCTCCTTTATTTCTTCAGGTAAATCATTGTACAGCTTCAATTTCTTGTAAGATAAGACGACACTTAATTATATTTTAAACTCTTAGTTATTTTATAGTCTATTTACACATATTAAAAATATAAAAAAACACTGAACTTTCTCATTGAGTTTTTTTAATCAAAGTTTAATGTATTTTTGGGATATACATGTAATGATCAAACTTCAAAATATGTTTGGTTTAACGTTTGCTCGCCATTTTCGTTAAGCAATTTCAAATTTGTATGCAATTATTCACATAAAAGAGATTAAACTTATTATAATAATTACCAGGTACGGCAGGTATGGATATACATTAGACAGGAGCAATCGTTCACTAAAGCGATACACACGCTTAGATTTTCATACGATTAGAAGATATGAGAGGAATTTTCGTATTGTTTTGGTATCAGCTGTTAACTGTCGACATGTTTGGGAATGAACCCACTTCACATTGTTCATTATTCACTTTCTTTTAGGAAATGAAACTGAACTTATGATTTAAACGCCAAGAATGTACACGAATCAAATTTTAAAATTGTAGTAAAATAGAAGCATCTAATTTGCATAAAGTAATACGTATTTCTTGCATTCTGCCTGGTACAAACTGGTGCTGTATTGATCGCGGTACTTAATTTAATAACACTTCCATTAAAGATCTTTAAAAAATTATTGTGGTCTTGATTTTTATCAAAGAAATAATTACTGGTATTATATATTTTTCAACTTGTAAAATCAGCGAATCAACAACAACAACAACAAACCATCACGACGTTTCCCCGTAAGGATAGGCAGAGAGGATAGAACGCCACATCAATCAATATTTTTTAACAATGGCAAATAAATTTCTTTATAATATGTACGGGGAAAATTGAAATTAAATACTACCAAGGAAAAATAAAGCTAGGACGAAAATTTTAATTATAATTACTACCTCAAGACAAGATCTGGCACGCACACATTAGCTGAATCGATTAAATACACTGTTTATATTTCAAATGAATTCATTAATTGAAAAATATATATATGCTATACAAATTTTATTTCAACACGTACATTTAAAAAAAAATGAAAAATGTACATAAAAGAGACTTGTCAAAGTAGTAGGAAAATCCTGCTCCGGAAAACCCCTTCGGATACATGGAACAGATCAACATCCAGAACAATGTTGTTTCAATCAACATCCTGAGCAGAGCCCTTCTAACAGGCATAACCATCGGCAGGTTGTTCCTGTATATCGGAATGTTAAACAATCTATGCTGACGCTGTCTAAGGTAATTATCAGGACCATACAAACACATGCTCCTCATAATCTCAGGATTATCGACCATACCGCGCAATCGATTAAAAGTGTAGTCAAATATACATTCCTTCTAGTCTTTAAACTGTTTTAGCCAAGCATACCCTGGAAAATTCGGTTGGGCAGAGCCAAGGATAAATCCCCGCACTCTCTCATGTAGAGATATCTCAGAAACTTCTTTTGGATTTTCTCTATCATAAGAGAGTACTTTGGTTCATGTGGCCCATTAATCATCGAGCCACTCTTGAGTCTCTTCGCACCGAGGAGTTGTAGAGAGTTCTCAGTACGCGGATATTTTCGAAAACCCTGGCAGTACGCAGAATGAATCCTAACATTTTTGTAGTTACCGAGTCAAATAAACAAAATCTTGATTGAATGCGTTAAGTTCAGTTAACGGTGAAAATTATAGAGAACCTAGTCAAATTGTGTTCAACAGTCAATATTCAATAAAGGATTGGAAGTCTTTATAAACCTATTATACCGATGATCAGAGTGCTGGTCATGGTTGTTGAATCAATCGATCAACAAACACAATAAACAGTGTTTACTCTTGCACCTCTCCGTCAAGAACCGGTCGGCTGAAAAGACCGGTAATTTCTCTGGCCGAGTAAGGCGTAGTGGATAACTTTCTTTCCTGTCCGATTTGGTCAGAGACGCGCGTTCGGCAGACGCGACACGACGCGCGACGTCCATGCCGCGGAGTGGTCATCTTTTGGCTCGAGAAATGCAAAGAAAGCTGTTCAGACCCCCCGGCGGCGTAAGAGGAATGGCGGCTTCAGTTGTAATATGACAATATTACGAGTTCGCGGGGAATTATGCGCAGGAAAAAGGAAAGAAAATTGCACGTTGTAACCTATATTTTCCTTCGCAGACAGTTTCCGTCGATCTTGAACGAATTTTTCATTAAGATCGGTACTGAGGTATTATTTGACGGAAAGTATCAATTCAAGTGATACTGATTCATGGTTTTATATTAAACAAAACCACAAACAAAACTGCTTTCGTATTATGCTATTTATTATTTCGTATTAGGCAGTATTAAATAATAGTTAATTTTATTTTATGAGGTCATCCAACAAAGATACATACTTGAAAACATACAATTTGTTGATATTTGTCGATGCAATTTCTTACCTATATGTATATAATTCTTCTGTACGTGTGATGTCACTAAACTCCTAAACGGCTTAACCGATTTACGTGCGGTTTTTTGCATAATAATGAGCTTTGCGCTGTGGATGTTTGCAGATCTTAAAATCTTCAATCTAGTATGTCAAAAAAAGTTTGGAGCATATTTTTTTTATTCGTCCGACCTCCCAGGGTTGCATTCGATGAGAATGTATATACTTAAAAATTGGGATGATGCTAATTTTTGTATATAAAAGAAGTTTGTGTTTAAATATTTACAAACACCATTCGTTTGTTGTAGATCTCAATCAGATTCTTCCCCTTTCTTATACAATATACAAAACAATCTAAAATAAATTGTACGTGTATATTTGATAATTAAGATTTATTCCTAAGAGATTATTCGCAAAAGCTGGGAAAGTATCGTTAAATGTATCGATTTTGTTATTTCGACAGTATATGTTATATTCCCAACACATGTGGGCCAAAGGTGTGTAGTATGTGCATTGCTTAAAAATAAAGGCACTTAGAATATGTCCCGATATCTGAGTGTTTTTAATCCCGCATTTATGTATTTTTATTTTACTGAGGAAGTTGGTGTTTACTGTAGAGAGAATTTTTTATAAAAAATGAAAAAAATGAAAAAAAGTAAGAACTTATTATTAGTAATTGCTCGTAATTTAAAAATGGGTTAGAAATTTGAGACTTTTTTAAACAGATTCCATCGGATTTTTTTAGTTTTGATACTGCAGACTCAATACGTATTTATTATTTATAATATATGTAAGTTTTCCTATTTGGGCCATATGATGATAATTATGTCATACTTTAGCTTGTCACTAAGGGAAAGACCGAGGGACGTGGAGGGGTCAGAAAAAAAAATGCTTTTCTGGCTTGAAAACATCTAAAAATGAACCAGGATTAGAGCTGCGGGGGATGGAGAAGCTGTTTCGCACTGCTCAGGACAAGAAAGCTTCTTCTTCTGTGGTCTTTGACGTCACCGTCGCGTTGGGGGGACCTGACATAACTCATCAATAAGAAGAAGATTCATGTTAAATTCTTAGACTTCAAGGATCCTGAGGTCGAAATAAAAAAAAAAAACTGAATTATACTTTTACAAATAAAATAAAATTTGAATTTAACTATAATTCATGATACGCATTTCGTTAAAATGTTGCGAATCATATTGCAATAAAACTTCAAAATAGATTTTTAACTAGTTTTTTATAATAAGCATTTGATAGAAAAAATCATTTTCTTTTCTAAAATGTGATGTTGTTTTTGCGTTCAGGCCATCATATTTACTAAATGTTATTGAATATTGGTATATAACCACTTAACGACTTTTCTATGATTACCGGTTTCGAGACGTACCTGTCTCCTCATCAGGACACCAATTAAATCAACATGCAAAACCCACTATGCACCTTCTCCATAGTTGTTGCACAAAAATATAAAAACTTCACGAGATGCATTTTAATAAGCATATGCACTGATTAGGATATTGCATATTGGTTTAATTGGTGTCCTTACGAGGAGACGGGTACGTCTCGAAACCGGTAGACATAGAAAAGTCGGTAAGTGGTTATATACAAATATTTAATAACATTTTGTAAAATATTTGACCACAAAGTCAATGCTTTAAATATCAATAATGATATTTACAATTAAAATCATGCTTGTTTTTTTTAAAGGCGGCTATTGACGAAAGGTTCTGTTTCTTTTTACAGTTCCATTTTTGTGCTTTCTTTGTTAATTATGTATTGAAAAATTGAACGATATCTAGTTTCGTTAATTGAAACAATTAAAAACATTATATAACGTAAATAAGACCTTTCACAAACACTCAAGTGTCAAAAATAGCTTCCTTTTTCTGTATTTTCATCTTTATTACATATTGCTTTAGGTACATAAAAAAATTGTCATAAACAATGGCCGCTCAGGTAGGTGCTATGCTATTGTTTATTTGACTTGTGAGTGTTTTGCACCTAATTATAATAGTATTTGGCTGTAAACCGGGCACGAACAATGCGTTTTCGTTAAAAACACTTTTCTCTCAAGTAAACAATAGTATATATTATGATCTCAAGTCAGGACAAATGGTGATTGAAATAGCATAATTTTGAAAATAAATAAGCTAAACAATAAACACTAGCGCCATCTACCGGTGATAGTAAACCACGTTTAGTATCTAACGTTCATAGACGTAGTTTTTCGTTATTTCCAAGCGAGGCGCACGAGTCTACGCATTTTCCCGGTCGAAATTTTCTCGTCTGAAATAATAATTTTATATTTATTATTTACTATTTATTTATTATATAACGGCCTAAGCCAATAAGACTTATATTATAATAAGCCATAAAGGACTTCGAGCTAAACCATACCAATCCATCTTCATATTCTTCTTTTCTAAATATTATTTTAAATGGTGCTTTGATGCGGCATTCTGGGGGCTTAATGCGGTATAAAAAATGTGTATTAAGCAAAATTTATAAATGATTAGGTAAATAAAGGCTAAATAAATCAATCTAACGCTTGAAATAAAAGAAAAATTATTATTCAAATAATTAATTCAATTTGGTAATTTCTAAATAAAATTTCAATTACCTTATAAGGAAGAGCAGTAGTTTAAAAAATAAATAAAAGACTATGAAGCTGAATAAAAAATGAAAAACTAAAAAAAATGTGTATCAGCGCTATGATTTAAAAAAAAAAGTAATTTTAAAATTAATCCGTCCGTGATATCGCAAGTTCTATTCGGTGAGATCTGCTGATTGGTGAGTTGGCTTCTAGGAAACCTTAAATTCATTTCATTCATTTTCGAGAAACTTCGTCATAAAATAAATTGAAGGGGGATTATAGCGCGTCACAACACAACACAACAACGTGTTTATAAAAATGTATCCCTGACGTACTGAGTCACTGTTCATAGCTACGCAAGCACGTTAAGTAAGCTAAGAAAAGACGATGATTGATCAATAAAAATGACAGAAGAACCCTCAACAATCCTTACTACTCCACAACACTACACAACATTATAATTCTACCTTAACTCGCCATCACGATAGATCAGGGATGATATTCATTATCCATCATTTATCCCGAATTGCACCGCAAGCCTCAACACAACACACGAGAACAATGTAATTCCTACCTTTGTTAAATAAACACATTTTCTTGTGAATAAAAAACGGTCTTCAAACTGACATTATAAAACGTAAACACTGTAACGTAAGATCAAAAAATTGCATTTTAATTTTTGTATAAGACATATTTAAAATGATAATAAAATTTATCTTGAAATACCGATTTTTGTTATTAATATTTAAAGCACTACCTTTTACTTAATGTTAGTAAATGATTGTATGTTTTCCATGTCTACTAGTAACCCGAAGTACCCGTCTCTTCGTCAGGACACTAATAACAATAATGCTTAGTAATAGTAATACCCCATACATAGTAAATTCATGCTCACAACTCTCTCCCCCCCCCCTTTTTTTTGAACTGTTTCTCCAACAAAGTCAAACATTTAAAAATTCGGGTTTGATGGTGTTGGATACTAACTTGTGGCATGTGCCCTGTCAGAACGTTGGTTTTATACACAAGGTGAATATACGTATACGTTTCGAAACTGGTAACATGGCCGTTTGTGGTGCAATAAAAAAAACTTAGTGGAAAAGGTAATGAGGACCCTGAGGAATACTCGTCAGAATAGAAACCAGCCAATGACAGGTCATAAGCCCCGTAAATGCCAAGACTTCCATATTCCCTTCTCAAAAATGTCTTCCCTCTATGTTGCAACCAATTTAGATCTAAATATCTCCCTAGAAAGGAAATCCAGACAGTCTGCAAACATTTGAACATACCTAAAACATTGTTGAATAAAGTAACTTGTAAAAGAAGAAGTACAAAAAATGAAAAATAGTTTTCAGGGGTTGGCTAGTAGGTGAATTGGTCCAGCTTGATGAATCTCACCCACGAGATAAAGGTTTCAGCTCTTTTACTTCTCAAAAGTCAACATTGAAAGCATCCACCACATGCCCGAATCCGTTTAAAAGACTTAACGTCCTTCTTCGGATTCACTCATACAAGCAAGCATTTTTTTATTTTTTATTACGAATCGATTATATTTTTGCCTCTACTAACCAAATTCAGTAAGGAAAAGCGCGAACAAATATTCAAATTTACAACGTTCAATGTCCCTTTCGCTGTCGCTCTAAAACCCCCCCTCATCGTCTACAAGGTAGGGACAAGGAGAAGTATAAACAAAATAAATAAATAAATACTTCACCCATTTCAAACCCCTTTATGTCGACAGTGATAGGAAACGTTAGTTACTACTCTCTGGAGCACCAAAACGCCCCCAGGTGACACTCAAGGCCGGTCACCGGCAGCGCACCCAAAAGCAGCAGACTTATCTAAAGACTACTGGTTGCAAACCAACTTTTGCCACCACTCATACCTACTCAAACTGTAATTATCAAAAGTCAACAGATGGAAGAGTTGAGAATATGTGGATTTAGACATACGCAGAATAGTGAATGTTACACTGTGTGTAAAGTGGCCACTTAAACCAGCCAATGACAGGTCATAAGCCCTATAAACGTAGAAACCTTGGTTTTGTACTTCGTACATGTCAGGTATTTAAAGATACCGCGTGTATTAAAATGGTCTACTTTGCTCATGTCTGCAGTTTGCTCGAGTATGCCTCTTCTGTTTGGTCTCCACAATATTTTATTTATTTTTATTTATTTTATTTTTGCACCACAACAGGCCAGGAGGCCCAATAACAGCGGTGAATTACATCACAGAACACCCAGGCTTGAGAAAAATCACATTTATTTTTTTTTGTGTTCTCACCGGGAATCGAACCCGGAACCTTCCGTCTGTGAGTCAAGCGTCTTGACCACTACACCACACATATGTCACACATAAAGAAAAGTTCGAGAAAATTCAATGGACATTTCTTAGACATCTTAACTGGAGATGCAGGTATACCGATCTCAATTATATGTCATCCTGAAAAAAACACCACTTGCTTACTTTAGAAGATCGCCGTCTACTGTTGGACATGGGGGTGCTTCATGACATACTTGTACTTGGTGCTTCATGATAGTCCGGCTCTTTTGTCGGAGTTATCATTAAATGTCCCTGGCTACCGCAGCCGTCACACGTCGAGCTCTCTATTTCATGTGCCAGCAGTTCGTACGAACTTTGCCCAGAACTCTCCACTTATACGTTTTCCTAGTGAATATAATTTGAACTTTCCCCTTATTAATCCATTTGATTGTAAAAAAATAACATATAAAATGCGCGTGTTAAAACATACTTTTTTGTATTATACTTAGTTTCAATAATAAAGTCTTATTTTATCGTATTTTATTATATTTTATCTCTAATTCTTAATATTTTATATATATTTATATTTTCGACACTTGACACTTGTGCAATATTTACACACATGTCCACCCTCATTCCAATATAACACCCACTCACCCACCCTCTCACTCACTTACACTCACACAAACACACTAGTATGTATTGTACGTGTATTTAATGTATTTCTGTGGATATCTGTCATTGGTTTTATTCTCTGTATATTTTATTTGTTATATTTTTGTTACATGTATTGCTGTTGATATCCCCAATAAATAAAATAAAATAAAAATAAATGCCTAGACCTCCATATTCCTTTCTCAAAAATGTCTTTGTTGCTACAAATTTGCAAAAACAGATGCCAACAGTATAATGTGTAAATTATGTATGCATTGCTGACCCGAATTATGTCGATCGGCACAGGTGCAGTATGAAACATAGGTGATCGTGAAAAAACATTTACCGATTTGAGATTCCATTGTTGCCAAGCGGCAAGTTCACTTTTATTGCTTCATTTGAATGCGACCTTGCCTTTGTTTTCCATTTTCAAAACATTACATTAGTTACTCTTCTCGAGCAGATAGAAATCTGCAGTGGCGATGTATTATTCGTTCTAGGTACATGCAAATACGTATGTATGTAAAAGTATACGCTGGTAAGCGTGGACCTAATTGAAACTTCGTGCATATTGTTTTGTTTTGATCTGAATCGTAAAATTGGCAATTAAAAAATGTAGCAATTAAAAAAGATAACTTAAATCTTTTTGATAGTGATAGTTATAATATACGAGTAGTTGTATATAGTATAGAAAAAAATTCTTTGCTTTCTCTACATAAGGGAGTGCAAATATTATCCATGGCTTTATCCCACTGAGTTCTTCCAGGGTATGCTTGATTACAATAGTTTTAAGACCAGAAGGAATGTGTATTTAACTACGCATTTCTTTCAATTGTTGCGCAGTATTATTGACAACCCTGAAATAATGCGGAGCATTAGCTTTTATGTTCCGGATAATTATGCATCTCAATGTTGAACAATATTTCTTTGAACATTGACATTTTTCTCGTCTCTGAGGGAGTTTTTTGTTACAAGATTCTCTTACCTTTTTAAACATGTTATAAAGATGTTATATCTAGATATTATGTATACTTATGTGTTATTTTTATATATCCCTAATTTTACCTTATTATTTTAATTATTTCTAAATGTATGAATTACATATTTCATTTTGTAATGTACATATATACGAATAAATAGAATGAGTATAATTGAGTTTTCTGTTTCTTTTATTACGTTTTCTCACTGTTTTGGATTGTATTAACTACTTTTATGCATTGTTACATAATGTTTTCTTTACTAACGGTCCTAAATGAGTTTTATTTATAACTTCCGAGTATGTTTTATTAATAATAAAAAAATAATACAAAATAAATAAACTTAGGGCCACAGGCCACAACAAATTAGAATAAATCTTTTTAGGTCGGTACCATCTAAAACATTGGTTAAATTTGCTTTATAATATATTCATTAAAATAAACTGCACATTTACCTAAGATACGCAAATAATAAAAGAATATATCGTCATGATCGAAGAACAAAGACGCATGTGATTTTTTTTAACTTTACATGACAGGTGTGTTTTTTTTTCTTTATGACACAACTTGAAAAGAACAAAACTATACCCTTCGATACTTGGATTAGTTATATATATATTTCAAACCTGGAATAAAAAGATTTAATACAACCTTTTCGAGATTAAATATAAAAGAAAGTCAATGTCGCATCATTCGCACATCCGTCGTTGTTGTTTTACGATCACGACGATGAATATATGTTTAGCGTAGCTAATATTTTTTTCCTCTTATTTTCTTAATCCAGAAGAACATTAGTCCCGGTAAACTTTTTTAAAAAAAGTTTTTTTTTTCCGAAAACTGATTTTTTTGTATAATTTGAAAATGGAATTAATTTTTAATTTCTCGGACTAGCATCCCTTTCTTTCGAATGTAGAGAAATTACAGGATTTTTTATATTTTTAAATGAAAAAAAAAACGTGAATAAAATCAGTTTTTGAAAAACAATTATAAGTATTTTTTTTAAAGTTTACAATGAGGAATTTACCACTGAAGTTCCGCGGTCTGGTCCCAAAAGCCCGGGTCATTGCATTAGTAAAATAGTTTATTTGCTCTAATTTTGTAACAATGAAGGAGAACATTTTTAAGAGCATTTAGGCATTTACAGGACTTGTGACCTATCATTGGCTGGTTTAAGCGGCCACTTTGCACACTGTGTAACATTCACCATTCTGCCTATGCTGAAACATTCACATTTCCTTAACTCTTTTATTTGTTGACTTTTGTGAAGTAAAAGAGCTGAATCCTTTATCATGTGGGTGAGATTCATCCGGTTCAACCATTTCACCTGCTAGGCAACGCATGAAAATATTTAAAAAATATACGTCTTATACTGGTTAGTTTAATCAACGATGTTTTGAGCAATAATTTTATAAAATTTAATTTTTGTACATTTCTTATAGGTGCGAAGATTTTTACGGTCACTGTTATCGATATGTTTCTTTTTTGGGTGATACCGTGTGTATTAGATTTGTTCCGACGTTTCGGCTACCATTGCAGGAGCCATCTTCAGGATAAAATATGTGTTTATGTACTAGTAATTTGTACCGTGCCGCAATCGGCAGAAGGCACATTTCTATTCGTTTTCGTAGGATGTAGTGCTGAGAACCACGTTGAGTTTAATTTAATCCCGTCGTCTTTGTTAATTTTGGGTCTCTGTGTTTTTTCTACAAAACACACAGTTTATCCTGAAGATGGCTCCTGCAATGGTAGCCGAAAAGCCGGAACAAATCCAACATACACGGTATCACCCAAAAAAGAAACATATTTATATCATTATGTTTAGTAAAACAAAAAAATCCTACAAAGGCATGGCCTGTGCGTGGGTATACTAATCTAAAATATATGAAATCTATGATGTAAAAGTGAAATAAAGACATATAATTTAAAACGGAAAGTTACATTTTTGAAATTTGAAAGTTACAGAATTACATTAAGTTTTATTTTAAATATCTCAATAGATTTTAGTGGAAAATGAGAGAATAATAAATAGAAAATAAAAATAGACGTAGTTAAAAAAAGCAATAAAATTAAAGTACATAGTAAAATTAAGCAAAAATTACGAAAACAAATAAAAAGTAATGATATCATTGACATTTATATTTGTGACCCAGATCATCAACATAGACATTAACTCAACTCTTCCATCTGTTTTTTTTAAAAGTAAAAGAGCTGAAACCTTTACTGATGAAACTTTTTGCCTACTAGACAACGCATAAAAACAGTTTTTTAAATTTTATTCGTCTTCTTATACCTACCAGTTTGTTTAATAAAATGTTTTGAATATGTTTAATTGTTTGAAATCAGGCTCGATATCCTCCCTAGGGAGTTGTAAAGATCTTAATTTGTCGCAATGCTTATATTATCTTGTATAAACTAGGCACAAAAAATGATTTATAGATATACTAGCGGACCCGACAGACGTTGTTCTGCCCGAACGTTGGCTTGCCTGCTATTACTTTGGAAAAAAACTTTTCATCTAAGTACTTGTTTGTGATTAAATTCCAAAACAAAAAATTGTTGATATTCATAAAATATTATACTTAAGTAGGTACTTGTTTATGGTTGAATTCCAAAACATAAAATAAATATTTTTTCAAATATGGCATTCTTTTTGCAAACGTCAAACTCCGGTCGTCTCACCAACAAAGTGGTGTACTTATGTAGGAATACGATTTTTAAAAATGTATTGAATTTAATATTATTTTAGTGTTCCTAAAAATCTAATAAAAAGAAATAAATGGGTAGAAATTATAAGGAATTTAAGGAATGAATCTGATTGAGATCCACAAAAAAGAAATGTTCTTTATTAACATTCAAAAACAAACTTTTTTTATACACAAAAAAACCACATCTTTCCATTTTTTTGCAAATGCATTCTCCTCGAATGCAACCCTGGTAGACCGTTGAATAAAACATTTATACTCTTTACTTTTTATTTACATATTAGATTGAAGATTTTAATATCTACGAACACGCACAGCGCAAAGAACTTTATTTCTCTGAAAACCGCACGTAAATCGGTTAAGCCGTTTAGGAGGAGTACGGTAACATCACACGTACATAGGAATCATATATAAAAATATTATTGTTTTTAAAAGTATTTAATGGTAATTCTTTTTTTGAATTCTTATTCTTGATTTTACTAATGAAACATATGTAATTGATTTAAAAAAAAATTAAAACGGACACTAAAACAATGTGCTGTCAAAAATATCTCTTCTTGCTGTCCATATTAACAAACATCATCATGGTACTAATTATTCATTAAATTCGCCGATTATTCGCATAAAGCGACTTGCAAATCAATACAGTGATGATTTAGATTTATTGTATACAACGCCGCTGATGATCAAGTCCTGTGGTTTGAAAAAAAAAAAAATCAAATAATGATTAGTTCTTCACTTTTGTTTTAACTCTTTACTCTTGTGTGTATAACTATTTTTTAAATTTATTATTGATTAAGATTAATATTTATCTAAACCATGAAGTAAACTTTCCTTTTAAAGCACCTTCTTATTTTTTCTTCTCTTCCTCTTTTTTAAAAAACTGCTATTTTCTTTTATTTGGCTAAATATTTATATTTGTTACAGATGTAATATTTCTTTTTTATATATAAATACTTTTTACCATTGTATACTTTTCTCGGTGTTCTTTTTATTTTTTTAATATTATGTTTTTTTGGTTGCATTTTTTTTCACTGGTTTTATTGTAATTATGTAAAAGGTTCATGGAACCGTAAATAAATAAATAAATAATAAATAAAAAAATGCAAATAAAAAAATCAATGCACTGGAACTTTTTTAAATGTACATCTTCTTATGTCCGCGGATTATTTTGTCTTTACGTTCTGCATCTATCAATATTAGAATTGTTAATAATTTTAGTCGTTCTTCCGTTGTCTACTTATCATACAGAGGGTTTTCTTAAATTAATAATTGAACGCATAAATAAAAATAGTAAAAATCGAAAAATCAACAGGCGGAAATTCAGACTAATAAATTATTCAAGATGATTAATTAGTATTATAAAGTAAATTTAATTATCAAAGAGGCGGACAGGCTCCATTTTAAACTAGATTCAGTTATGCTAATGTTGATTATAATTTCAACACTGTCTTACTTTTAGACGTCGAGCCGGTGTGAGTGAAATAAAGTGGTAAAACATTTGTGGCAAGTAAAAGTGCAGAGCCGTAACTAAATTCATTGCACGTAGTTAAGTAGTACAGTGTTTTTATTATTCTATGTGACTTGCAAATAATATTTTGTTGCACATGCGGATTCGCACTTTCGCATGGTGACACCTTTAGAACATGAATATATAAAATTTTTTAAACTTTTTTTATTATAACTATTTATTTAACATATGACAACAGAGATGAAGAATATTTTAAAGAAGGTAATATATAAGTCAAGGCATCTACAGGGCTTATGACCCGTCATTGGCTGGTTTAAGCGGCCACTTTACACACTGTGTAACGTTCACCATTTTGCCTATGTTTGAACATCCTAGGCTAATGAAACCAACTGGTCCAAGAAGAAGTTTAGCCGACCTAAACAATAAAATGCACGGCTAGTACGAGCTCTATAGCGCTCTAAGCAGCCATGTGGCTTTTGTCTACAATCAAAGACAGTTTATTATTTTTAAAAACCTTAAAAATATTTTACAAAACAACCCTAGTTTCACCAGGGACAATATGCGCCAACAGATTAAAAAAAACTATTCTTACTTAAACAAAAGACATGTCCCCAACAATACAATTCATGCAAATTATATAATTAACATATTACAACAGAGATGAAGAACATTTGAGCGAAGGTAATATAGAAGTCCAGGCATCTACAGGGCTTATGACCTGTCAATGGCTGGTTTAATTGACCACTTTACACACTGTGTAACATTCACCATTCTGCCCATATTTGAACATCTATATTACTTCAATTCTTTCATCTGTTGATGTTTGTGAAGTTAAAGAGCTGAAGCCTTTATTTATGCGGGTGAGATTCATCTAATTGAATTATTTCACCTACATACTGGGCAACGCCTGAATTTTTATTTTTTTTAATTTCCATACTTCATCATGGACCAGGTGGATTTATCAACAATATTTTGAGTTTGTCCAAATTTTTGTAGACAAGGACTGGATTCAACTCCCTGGGGAGCTGTTAACATTAACATATTACAACAGAAATGAAGAACATTTTAAAGAAGGTAATATAGAAGTCAAGGCATCTACAAGGCTTATGACCTGTCATTGGCTGGTTTAAGTGGCCACTTTACACACTGTGTAACACTCACCATTCTGCCCATATTTGAACATCTATATTACTTCAATTCTTTCATCTGTTAATGTTTGTGAAGTTAAAGAGCTGAAACCTTTATTTATGCGGGTGAGATTCATCTAATTGAATTATTTCACCTACATACTGGGCAACGCCTGAAATTTTTTTTTTTTAATTTCCATACTTCATCAAGGACCAGGTGGATTTATCAACAATATTTTGAGTTTGTCCAAATTTTTGTAGACAAGGACTGGATTCAACTCCCTGGGGAGCTGTTAACATTAACATATTACAACAGAAATGAAGAATATTTTAAAGAAGGTAATATATAAGTTAAGGCATCTACAGGGCTTATGACCTGTCATTGGCTGGTTTAAGTGGCCACTTTACACAATTAACATTCACCATTCTGCCCATATTTGAACATCTATATTACTTCAATTCTTTCATCTGTTGATGTTTGCGAAGTTAAAGAGCTGAAACCTTTATTTATGCGCGTGAGAATCCAGTCCTTGTCTTCAAAAATTTTGACAAACTCAAAATATTGTTACTATTTATTTATTATCATATCACATATAATCAGTCCGACGTGCAGTTGTATTTTTTGCACAGTATCAGGGAGGCATTTGCGAGAGAGTGACAGAAAAACAAATACCTATTTATCCATATTGGGTGGCACCGCATATCTTCTTAATGGTGCATTGCACTGCTTTGATACTCATTTGCGCATATCGAGTTTAGGTACTTCCTGCAACATATTTTCAAATTTCAATTAGCAAATATGTATTTACCGCGAAAACAATACATTAAGAAATAAAAAATTAAAACACTTTAAGTTGAACTTGCCATAAAAGAGTCAGGCTCTTGTGTTTGGCAAGTGTACAAAATAATATTAAAAGTAACAAGAATGCGTAACAGTAACAGATTAACATTTGAAAATTGAAAAAACAAATCACTTTAAAAAAAAACATGATTAGTTAACAAATAACAACAGGGATGGAGAATACCTTGAAGAAGGGCTAGGCATTTACTGGGCTTACGACCTGTCATTAGCTGGTTTAAAAATCCAAATTTTTGTCTACAAACATTTAAACAAACTCAAATATTGTAATAATTAGTTCAAACAAACCATCACGCCGTTTCCCCGTAGGGGTAGGCAGAGAGGATAGAACGCCATAACACTCTATCCTTGGCATACAGACCTCGCTTCCTCTACATTCATACATCTTCTCATGCACGCACGCCGTTTATTCCTACTTTTGACATGTCCATCTTCAAGTATTTGATGGACTTGATCGTGCCATGTCTTTCTCGGTCATCCTCGTTTTCTGCATCCATCAACATTTGCATCGTAGATCCTTTTAGCCGTTCTTTCGCTGTCCATTCGCTCTACATGTCCAAACCAACGCAGCACCCCTTTCTTGATTCTGTCAATAATGCATGTCTCAGCCTTACACACTTCACGGATCTCGATATTTGTGCACCTATCATACATCGTTTTCCCACACATTCGCCTGAGGGATCGCATTTCAACAGCATTCGACCTACTTTCATCATTATTTTTCCAATTCCATACTTCGCTCCCATTCATTAGAGTCGGAACTAGAACTCCGTTGTGAACTGCTAGTTTAGCCTCCTGCGATAAACATTTGTTTGCCAAAGTAGATTTTAGTGCACCGTTCACCCTGTTCCCGGCACACACATTCCTTTCAATATTAGTTAGTAAATTAGTCAATATTCACATATTTAATATGCACGTATGAAATATGATGTCTTCATTTGATACAGTGATATTGTAAGTGCATTGGGACTCAAAAATATATAAAAATGCTTTTACTTATAAAACATAATATAAGATTTTGTTTAGCTTCCCAGCAGGCTATCAATTATCAATATCGGTCACGATGAAACTAATTATAATTAAGTAGCTGGTGACAATCTAAAGATTGGCCCTGTAGCCTGTGGGCCTCATTATGGGCCTCATATTTTACAATAAATAACTTTTAGTTAAGGTTATTTAGATGATGGCTATTATTCTCACCGTGAATGTATTATATGTGTGTATGTGTATGTATATATAATATAAAATATAAACATATCTACTCATACAAGTACACACACCGGAAACGAGGGTCAACTGTAACTTCCGGTTTATCTTTTCCCTCCAGAATGCGAGATTTATTCACTAACAAATAAATAACTCCGTATTTTAATATAGACGATAAATACCCACCTCAAATTCATAAATGCAAGATCATGTCATAATAATCATTTTTCTCATTTCCACGTCCAGTTGTGCATAGGGCACTCTATTAGTAAACGAAATGTAGGGTATTTCGATCATCAGTCTTAAGATTAAGGTGCCAGTCCAGGGCAGCTATTCCAAACACCCTCGTGGCCGTAGAAAAAGCTTTTATCTCGCGTGTTTACATATAAAACATGCAAGATAAAAGTGTTTTCTAAGGCAGAGAGAGCGTTTGGAATAGCACCGCAGGACTACAATAATATAATATACTCTAGTGCCTTAGAAGCTAGTCAAGAAATAAAAAAAAAATACAACAATATTTTGAGTGTGTTGAAATGCTTGCAGACTGGCTGGATTTCCTCCCGAGGGAGTTATTCATATTTAAATTTGTTGCAACAAAGAGGAAAAAAATGGTGAATGTTACACAGTGTGTAAAGTGGCGTCTCGCTTTCTCTTCATTCATACACCTTCTCATGCACGCTCGCCGAATTTTCCGACTTTTGACATGTCCATCTTCAAGTTTTTTTGGATTTGGTCATGTCATGTCTTTCTCGGTCTTCCTCTATTTCTGCATCTATGCCATCCGTCAACATTCGCATTGTAAATATTCTTAGCCGTTCTTTCGCTGTCTATTCATTATACATGTCCAAACCAGCGCATAGCTCCTTTCTTGATTTTGTAGATAATGCTCGTCTCAGCCTTACGTAATGTACGGATCTCAACATTTATGCATGTATCGTACATAGTTTTACCACACATTCGCCTGAGAGATCGCATTTCGACAGCATTCAGCCTACTTTCATCGCTGTTTTTCCAAGTCCATACTTCGCTCCCATACATCAGGTTCGGAACCAGGACTCCGTTGAGGATATATATAAATATGTAAAAAATACATAAATACTATTAAATCGTATTTTATTTCAATGCTGAAGATATTTTATTATATTTTATTTCATTGGGAAGCCAATAGACATTTATAAATTTATAAGATACATTTATATTATAAATACATATCGTAAAGTCCAATAAGAGGCTTCGACATAATAATATTGTTATTGTAAATGTTGTCACATAAAAATTATACATAACATAAAATAGCTAATCATACAAAACTCATTATATTACTAAAAATGTAAATGTAATACATATTATTGAAAATATATCTAATTTTGAATATTGGTAACACAGTTGCACATAATAATATATAATACAACTATAGTTGACCATACAATGTACATTTATTGTGCCTACATACAGAACTGCACATAACCGGCATGTATTCGTATATATATTTTAATCTATCTACCTATCGTCATCATTATTTTCCTGCCAGCATAAAGAAGTGCATAGGTCACTGCATTGGTAATTTAAACGTATATAAATAGTTTATGTTATACATTTGATTATTTTTAATTTAATATTTTGAGTTTGTCCAAATGTTTGTAGGCAAAGACTAGGTTTCCCCCCCTAGGGAGTAATAAGATTAGCAAATTACAACAGGAACAAAACATATTAGAGAAGAGAATATGAAAGTCTAGGCATTTACAGGGCTCTTAAACTTCACTAAAATCAACAGATGGAAGAATGGAAGAAATATGGGTGTTTAAACGTAGGCAAAGTAGTGAATGTTACACAGGATGTAAAGTGGCCACTTAAGCCAGGCAACGACAAGTCATAAGCCCTCTAAATGCATAGACTTCCATATTCCCTTCTCGTAAATGTTCTCCTTTCCAGTTGTAATTTGTAAATATTATTTATTTATTTATTTACGAACTTATTCAGTCCATTTAACAATGACAAACAAATACATTTATTTTTAATACATGCCGGTACAATTTAAATAAAATACAACTTGAGGAAATGAAAGGTAGAACAAAAATAGAAATAATAATAACAGCCTCAAGGCAAGAAAAATGTATTATATTGAAGTTAAGGTGGTCAGTTTTACGGTACTTTGATTGCCAACATGTTTGATATGAAATATTTATTTAAAAGGGTGTTTTCACACCGGAATATTTCATAGTCCTTGGACTGGCACCTGAAGCCTACGACTGATCATCTTACGTTCATGTAACAAAAATGATTAAGATACGCTACGATTGGTGTGCTCTATGCACCATTAGGTGCGGAAAGGGAATCATGGTGATAATGATGAAGGATTTATTTATTTAAGCTGTGTCTCAAGAAACTAGCCTAGAATTTTCTTTTCTCGTAACACAAAAATGATAATTTTTTTCTGATATTGTTTTGTTTTTGATGGATGTGGATTGTTTGCGGTTGTTAATGATGATGTATTTTTGAATACATTATACTTTTGCCTGCCTTCATTCTAGAGTAAATTGCTAACTCATGGGAGTTCAACGGTTCTTTTTTCTGAATATATTCATTAAATAAAATATGCATGGTTTTTAAACATATTCCAAAGTAATTTGTTGGCAAAAACAACTGTGGATTTCATGTTGCGGATGTTTTCTTATCCGTTTTATGACATTTCCGGAAACGGATTGAACAAAAAACTACCATGAAATCCACACGACATGTGTAAGTTGGTCACGCTTAAATTAGAACAATGAATGCAAACTTAAACTTTCCGGTGCAACGCACTGAACTTCAAAACCTTCTCACGTTTATGGTCGCCTGGTTCCGCGAGTGACCTCACCAGCCGACAAAATGGGGTAATTTATACATAATGAAAGGGGCAGAGAGACAATAGATAACAATACGACCGGACAAAGAGCACCATCACTCCACTCGGACCGATCGTGCCCACCGCCGGATTATTTCACTTGTGGCGTGTGTGCACGAACTTCCCCATCGCCTCGCTAATTGTCGCGAGTTTTCGATATCGTTTTTAATATTTACTCTCCAATGGCCGGATCAGTGCGAACGGAAAGTGAAATTGATACCACAGCCCGAGGACTGTAGTGACCGTAGGTACTCCGACCGATAAGCGGAGAAATCTCGGACGTTTTTACCCACTAACGCAACAATTGAGTCGACCTCTGTTCCAGATCATTCGCTCGGCGAACCTCGCGCGGAATCTGACTTTTCCCGAAGCCGGTTCTCGTCGAAAAAAGTGATTTTTATTTATTTTTTGGGCCACTTTGATAATGATTGATAAAAGAGATTCTATAGCGCGAGCTTTTATACCGGTGAAGTGACGACGGCTAGCGCCAATAATGACTGTCATCGAGTCGAATTCGGTCCACTTTTATCAAAGCCAAACCCTAAATCTAAATTTCACCGGTTGTTTAGATTTGAGGCCAGTGTATGAATTTTTGATAAGCGGTTTGTTTTCGGATCGGACTTTCCATTTTGTCGGCAGTCACACGAGAGCTGTCTCGCGGTAGAACAGCGCGAATTAACTTGTAAACACGAAGAAACCCCCGGCGCGCATCTTCACCGCTCTAGTCGGTGTCAGTACCGTGCAAACGGTCAATTTTACATATTTTTATAATTTATGTGTATTTAGCGAAGGCACGAACGCGCATCGCTGCCGGCCAGTACCTACCGATTTCTACCCACTAGTGAAAGAAGAGGAAAATAATACTCAATCCATATCTGCTCTGACGTGAGGATAGTCACCTTTTTGTGTGACTAAAATAAAATAGTTCTAGGAGGGAACGTGTGAAGTGATAACTCGAACAGTGAATTATTATATGTGACCCCAAATCGACTCTGAACTATGGTCACTTTTGGGGAGATGTGTACAATTAAAACAAACTCGGCCGACAGTTCGACACCGGCTGTTATTGAGAATGTTTGTTTTTGTAATGTGATGTTAAAAAAGTGTTTTGGTTTGACTTTTGTTTTGATAAATAGCGGTTGGTACTCGAGAATCGGTAACAATAGTCATCCATACAGTGCAACGAAATTGATAAAGAATTTCTGATATTTTTTGAAGTGATAAATAGACAAAAAAATGTAATAATATTTGATATCAAATGTTGACCGACGATGCAAATATTTAAACTCGGTCGATAGCTACAAGTCCAATGATCTGATAGTGTTGTGTGTTGTCCAGCACGCGATTTTAAATTGTTACTGTAATGAACACATTAACTTTTTAACTCCTGGCGTAATATGAAGTGAAAGGAAAGGCACAGGCAGCTGTTAAAACATATTAAATGTTTTTGTAATATTTTCCAACAATAATTTAGAGCAACCTGTCGGAAGATCACAGCAATAGACGAGAATAGAAATTTCAAAACCTGTGTGAGAAGTGCGATGCAATCGATCGCGATGCTAGATTATCTAAATTCTTTCCCAAAATGAACTGTTTAACGTGAACGATGGCGAAGGACCCATTGTCGTACTGTAACGCGTTGGTACAGTTCGTGAAGGAAATATGTTGCTGCTCGGAGGCTGGAGACTGGTCTCCTATGTCAGAGGAACAGATCAGGAGAGAGTTACAACGGGAAAAGGAAAAGAGAAACAATTTAAGGCGGCAGCAGTGCAGTGTAGCCGTCAAAGTTTTAAAAGAGAGAATATTCGGCGCGCGACTGACGAAGACCCCGAAAGACGAAAACCAAAAAGAATCTGCGTTAGAAAATTCTCCACTGAATAGATTCCCAGACGCCTGTGAAGATACCTGGATGAGGCGAAGAGGGTACGCATATTCTTTCCGAAGTAATTTCAAATACGAAACAAATGAAAACCCAGAAAATCACTCATTGGACAAACAGTCCAAAATGAGTTACTCTACTTCCGATGGCAACTGGTCCCTCAGTAGAGGGTGGAAAACGAGCTTCAACAACGGACAAGAATCATCAGAACCGATTTACATGGACCCCATAGAATTAAGAACAAATAACAACCACGTTAGTTATTTAGAACAAATAAGAAAGTTCAAAAACAAAATGATAAGAAAACAGTGCAAAAAATCTACTTCTTCTCGGATCAAGGATAGCAAAGTGACAAAGGAGCAAATTAGATACGACAGAAATATCAAACGGCACATTCGGATTCGTTTTATGCTATCTTTACGTCTTCGCAAGTATATCAGGAAGAAAGCTTCCAATTTGTGTCCAGATAGACCAAATAGTACCGAAGTATATCCAACAGTTCGTGTGCCTACGAGACATTTCCCCAAAGGTAGTGATTGTAAATCTTTAGAGTTGTTACGAGCGAGTTCTTCGTTGAGTTCAAATTTTGGGACGGAAGCAGGTGGTAGAGTGTATTTTGACGTGAAAGACGCGAGGAATGAAGTTCTCACGAAATGTGTCGGAGGAGAGGCTCCGGAAGAACTCTATGCTGGAAATAAACGGTAAGGCAAAATGTTTTGAATTTGAATCCATTGTAGGAATGCGGCACAAAATATTTTATTTGTATTTTTTTATCTTAAGATTAAACAAAGTTTTTACTGTTTTTTTAAGCATTTTTTTCAACGACTGTAAATAGTCTAAATTTCAAAGAACATTGAATTTCAAAATATCTGATAACTAATTCCAGACAAGTCCAGGGACAATATTTATACCAGTAGGTATTAAAAGCTTATCATCATCGATTATATGAAGATTACATATTACAAAACAAATAATAACATATCCCTAACTCTATAAGGTCAAGAGTCCTGTGTTGAGTTGGGATACAGTATAATAGTAAGTGGAAGCATGCATAGTATTCAAGAATTACATAAATATAAATTTTGATAAACATCTGGACAATACGCTTTATCTTCTTTATATATATATAATTCCTCTGTACGTGAGATGTCACTGAACTCCTCCTAAACGGCTTAACCGATTTACGTGCGGTTTTTTCAGAGAAATATAGATCTTTGCGCTGTGCGTGTTCGTAGATATTAAAATCTTCAATCTAATATGTAAAAGAGAAGTAAGGAGCATAAATATGTTATTCATAGATCTGCAAGGGTTGCATTCGAGGAGGATGCATTTACAAAAAAAATGGAAAGATGTTATTTTGTCTATAAAAAAGTTTATTTTTGAATGTTTACAAACAGAATTTGTTTTTTGTGGATCTCAGATTCTTTCCTTAAATTTGTTAAAATTTCTACCCATTTATTTCTTTTTACTGGATTTTTGGTAACACTAAAATAATATTAAATTTAAAAAATCCTATTCTTAGATAAGTACACCCCTCTGTTGGTGAAAAGACCGGAGTTTGACGTTTGCAAAAAGAATGCGATATTTGAAGTACCTAGGTACTTACTTATCAATTAAAAATCTTTTTCCAAGCTAATAGCAGGCAAGCCAACGCACAACGTTTGAGCAGGACAAAGTCTGACGGGTCCACAAGTAGTTCTATATAAATCTATGCAATGTCTCGTAGCAGTCTGCTGCAATGGTGATTTATTATCCTTGTTTGATTGAAATATTTCAAGGAACTACCGGTTAAAATCTTAGAGTAATTCGAAATCTAAGAGTCACCGTTATGTACAAAAACTATTCTAAGATTATCTTCAATCACGAAGTTAGGTACAGTTTAGTTTTACTCCGTTTAGTAGGTGCTCAGATCGAGAATTGCAAGCGTAGTTATGAACTGTTCGTTACACGTTTGGTGTTAAACCAACAATTTACACCGCCTTAGTCCTGTGCAATAGAGCAAAAGAGCGTTTCTACAAGCAGGCCACGAATCATCCCTCTGAAGTTCAAATGAATTTTTGCTATAAATACATTTATTTGAAACATTTTAACCCCTTTCTTGGCAATGTATCTTATATGATACCTACATATGATCTCATTTTTTCTTACGAACAACAGAAGTAAAACCGCATTCAGTTAACCACATTTCTTATTTTTCAATGCATTATAACAATTAAATATCAATGTTCATAATGCCAAAGAAAATCTACTCTTACAAATAAAATATTGACAAACATGTATAGGTATTTTGTGTCGGCATAAATGTAAAAGTGTCAGTTATTTGTGAACGAATAAATAAATAATACTGATTTATTCACCATTTTTTTTCTTCACATAATGGTGCAAAGGGTACTGCATTGGAACCTCCATCGCAGCAATCGAATTTTAGTTACATGATCGTAAGATGATCAGTCTTACGCTTCAGGCGCCAGTCCAGGGACCATTATATGTATTCGAGTGTGAAAACACCTTTTAAATAAATATGTTCATGTCAACCATGTCAGGAATCGAACCTGAGACCTCTTGCATGGTAGGCAAACGCTGACTTTGTGGCGTACCACGAGGCTGACTTTATTATTAATATATAACTTAATACAAAAGGCGGCCTCCGTGACGCTTGACTCACACACGGGAGGTTCCGGGTTCGATTTCCGATGAGAATAGAAAAATTAAATGTGATTTTTCTCAAGTCTGGGTGTTATATGATGTAATTCCCCACTGTTATTGGGCTTCCGGCCTATTGTGATGAAAAAAAAAGTTTACATTAGTTAGAAATATAAGTATCATGTGCATATTGTATGAAAAAAAGTAATTTTAAATTTCAACTCACTATTTTTGCGACATCTCTGAAAAGTTGTAGAAAAATTAAAATATCAAAAGTAATAATGTCCCAACCTAACTGTTTCATCACATTAAATATAATTTGGAAGCTTCTATGTTGTGGAACCCGATGATTTTACAATTCATGGTTTGATGATTGTCTGATTTCGCAATTCGATTGTTTTTGTGACACCACGAAGCTCTGATACACATAATATAAACCATAAATAAATAATAATATGCTCCGCATTTGCTTCCGGTGAGCTGTATCTCGTCTCAGTTCAACGAACTTATCATAATACCCATAGATGATGGTGTTCACGTGGAAACCTTTACTTTTATAAAATTTATTTACAAAGCTAATAATTACCGCTAGAAATAATCTTTTTACATACGTATGTGTGTAAACATTTTGTTTACGCATACATTAAGTTTCAGGACCAAATATAAAAAAAAATCACATATATTTCATTAAAATTATTTATTGACAATTCTTGATGGAATTCCATTGTAATGATGTTATAACTTATATTTACATATAAGTTATTAATTTAAAAAATACGTGGTACACTTCCACTTATTTATTTTGATCAATTAGCGTTTTTACCCTCTAATGAGCATCTTCAGACTGGTGAATATTATACAGTGTAAGGATAATTTATATAAAACTAAATATTATTTTAAGTGTAGGTACTTAAAAATAAAGATTATATTTAGTTTTATATAAATTATCGTTACACTGTATAATATTTACCAGTTTGAAGATGCCCATTAGAAGATGAAGGCGTTAATTGGTCAAAATTAATAAGTGGAAGTGTACCAAGTATTTTTTAAATTAATAACTTATATGTAAATATAAGTTCTAATATCATCACATATATATTTAATTTATTTACGCACACGCTCAGACGGCATGAGCAAAGACGATATACATTACATCATAGAAAAAAAATAAGTAAAGGATGTAAGAATATAAACAGTATTCTTCTCAGATAAACCCAAGACTTGAGGAAATGCGGATGTTACACAGTGTGTAAAGTGGCCACTTAAACCAGCCAGTCAAAATATGTGTAAATGCCTAGACTTTTGTATTCCCATTTAAAAAGTATTTTCTCTCTCTGTTTCAATAAATCAAAAACAATTTTATTCATTCTCATTATGCACATTTTGTTGAACTTTTTTTAAAACTTTCTTTTGCAGTGCATCTAGCCGTCAAATGCTGTATGAAAAGTTGTATGTTATTTTTTTAAAAAATCTTAAAGTAATTAAAAGTTCCTAAAAAATATAAAAGCATGATCAGAGTAACTAAAAGAAGAAAAAACAGTATTTCGATTATTAATTATTATTAAGGTAGTTAAAAAATATTATCAAAGCGATATTAACAGTAATAAAAACATTAGTTAAGAAATTTAATTTAAAAAACAAGATCAAAATATGTAATGTAATGAACGAGAAAAAGGGGAAGAACTTATTAAACTCGTAGCAACATGAAATGGAGTTTTGTTCAATGGTTATTAATTCACAGTGAATTGAATGACTTTTTTTTAGGGAATAACCCGCTAAGCCTCTTTATTAGCAGGTGGGAAAAATATACCACAGCACCCAGACTAATTGAGGAAAAATCTTTCTTGGATTAATGCCGGGAATCGAACCCGCGACACTAGTTTCACAGTTAGCTATCTTACCAAATACGCCACGGCGCCTGTCATGCGCTTTGCATTCTTAAACAACCAACTAACGGCTCTGAATTTTCCAGTGAGTGACTTATCTTTTTGTATTTTTTTTTTTTTACAAACCCAGTTAAACAGCTGATGCACTTAAGGTTCTGTTGTTAAGAAGACTTAAAAAATTGTACTACATAAAATAGAAAATCTCGTTATAGCATACTTTATTTAAGAATACTTTCCATGATCTATTTTGAATACAAATTGCACACTTGTGATTTCGTTAATGATCAATTTGTGACAAATTTTACAACCAGTCAACAAATCTGTCACATAAGTGTTCTTTATTGGTAAACAAGACTTTCTTAAAATAAACTTTACATTTAAATGCGTCGTTGGTCGACCTAGATTTTTATCAAGTCAATTAAACATAAGACGAAAAGGGAAAATGGTAAAAAAAATTGTATTAAAAAAAAACGTGTCCACTAAATTGTCAGCGCATTTGTCTACCAAGCAAGAGGTGTCGAATTTAATTTCCGACATGATTCAAAACAAATATTTATTTCTAGTACCAATGACAAAAACAAATTACGGACAGAAACATTTCTGGCACCTGGTATTATAAAATAATTCACAATGATTTAAAAACTCTAGTCCATTAATGGATAGCCAAAATGATTGGAAAGGAAACTGGATATGTCTCATTCGTCAGAGTATAATTGAAGACATTAGAAGATAAAGGTATTATGAGACAAAAAAGCAGAGATAAATGGTGTTAATCTTTTGAACAGCGATACATAAATTGATAAAATAACAACTTCGTTTGCTCTCAAAGTCGGTTTTCTGCTACACTTTGATGGTGGAGTTCACTTTATGTGAAAGGGCTCTATAGAAAATCTTAATTTATATTTTTAAAAAACATTTTGAAAAATTTGCAACATAACGCTTTTACCTACTCATGTATTCAATTATATACATTAAAATGCTCATTTTTTGTCACTTTTATTTCATACGTATTCATTTACTTATAAATTTAATTATTTTTTATTTAATAGTGCGCACGGCACAAATACCCTTTATAAACATAAACATATCGTCGGGATCATAGAATAACAACTGATATGCGAATAATTCGTCATTGACTTTCTTTAATAATAATTGATTTTGAAAAGGTTTTGTAAAGGGTTTATTTTTCAGATTTAAAATATTTATATATATATATTTGAAAGCTGAAATATATAAATATATATGTTTATGTATATATTTATATTTCATATATGTATACTTTTGTAGTTTTCAAGTTATTTTGATTTAATTTATTTTTGCAACTCAACAGGCCAGGAGGCCCAATTACAGTGATGAATTACATTACAAAACACCCAGGCTTGAGAAAAATCACATTGTAATTTTTGTGTTCTCATCGGGAATCGAACCCGGAACTTTCCGTACGTGAGTCAAGCGTCTTGACTACTACACTACGGAGGCCGCCATGAAGGTGGACATAAAGTGACGAAAAAAACTGCTTTTACATTAAGTTGATGAAAGTCACATGCGTCGTTGTTCTACGATCATAATTCTAAATACATAAGACAGAACATAGTTCTATTGAAAAACTTAAAAATAATTCATAAACAATTTTTTAATATAGGTACAGTTTTTAAAATGATATGAATATATTGCACCTTATTAAAATATTAAAGTAAATTAAAAATATAGGTAACGCAGTAAATCAGGAATGGCAAAAATTGTAAATTCTTTGTTTGTTGGTATTGTAAATATTGTGAAAATAATAATAATAAAAAATGAAAAGAAAATAATAAACCTGTTTTAAATATTATAAAATTAAGTTACAAAAATCGAGTCATATACTGTATAAATATAAATTTATATTTAGTTATACATTTCATATTCTCTTTCTACAAATTAAGATAAACATTTAAACAGTAATTAGATTCCTTAACTATTTCTTTAACAGCAAGTTTAAAGATGATTTGGATAGTAAAACCTAAATTATAATTATGTGAATGTACACTCAGAAACGTGCTTATGAGACAGTGAAGTGGCTACATCCACAAATAAAAAATACATAATATATATGCAGTACGTTAAATTCGTAAACTTTGTATTAATTATTTTTTTGTTGAAAAATTAAAATACAAAAATATACAAATTATAAAAATGTGTTCGTACACATGTGCTGGCTGCACAAAATGTTCCCATTATAACAACGCAGGACCCAGGACAGAAGGTTCTGGCGCTTACATACAAGGAGGCCCTACCCCGGAAGAACCGGAATATAAGGGCGGGGAGAAGAATAACTATACCTATGTTTGAGAATGTCAAAAATATAAAAAGATTTTTTTTAAAATGTGAAACGAATTCATACAAGCAGTTTGTACTTTTGGCAAGCAAACTGCTCGTGTTATTAAACACTTGGTATTGTAATTTATTATTTTTCGTTTTATTTTGTATTTTATGAATGTACAAGTACGTAGGTAGATTTTAAATACGTAATAGAAAAAAGATTTTTAATTAATATTACCCCCACCCCAATTTAACCGCGTTGCTTTGAGTGGATTCGAATGATCGTATTAAATGGGCTTCAAGATAATATATTTCACTACACAACTGTACAATAATTCATGCTTTTATGACTCACTCAAGATTTGTAATAATTAGAGATGGGTGGTTTGTATTCATAACATATTAATAAAACAGGTAAATGAATTTAATCAAGGCATGAAGATTTTGCAGAGGCGTAGGTACGATGCTCTAAAATATTAAGTAAAAATATTTTAATTAACATAATAAATATCAATTATTAATAATGATTGCACATAGTATATAAATCATTGTCATCATTTCTCCACCTGCATCCAATGACGCTGTGATAAGGTGATCAGTCTTACGCTTCAAGCACCAGTCCAAAAATGTTATATATCACAGTGTAGAAAAACCTTCAAAACTAATAAACTAATTTCACGAATACCCTTCAGGAATCGACCCTCTCAAGTATTGTAGGTAAATGCATCACCCACGCACAATGAGGCGGAATCATCTCCATTTAATTCCTTTTTTATGGAATTTTAAACTGAAAATGGCCAGTCAAAAACACTCGTTCAGGGTTCCGGATCTATTTCACACACATAACTATATTCTTCACCCGCTTAGATACAGAAACAATATTTTTATGATATATTAGTCATTAAAATGTGCATTATGCTGCCGTCATAAGATTTTATAAAATGAATTATACTTATTCGGAATCAGGAAAAAAAACGCATCTACTAAAAAAACATCTATCTTCCTTAAATAACCACAACCCCATTAGTTTCACTAATAAATGAGACTAAACTGCAAATAGTCTTGACGATTTCTGAATATAAAAGGCTGTTTTGACTTATATAATTATTAAAGACTGATTAAAATACATATTTTTTTCTTCTATTCCGTTTGTAAAAACATCTGAAATGAATATATATACTCGTTTTAAATGAAATTTAAGATCTGCTGGTAATTTCGAAATTAATTGGTTCGGCGCTACTAGTTTGAAAAACAGTGAATGGCCAGTAGCGTCTATTTTATTTAGTTGAGTAAAATCAATTGGCATATTAACACTAAAAAAGTAAGACGTTTGTTTAATTACTAAATAAAAAGGGCGTTTCTAGCTAGAAACGTCTTTTCATTAAAGTAAAACATATTTTCTTGTATTTTTTATACTAAAAAGAAGATGAAAATGTTAATTTTTAAATATATAAGTGAAATTAATATATATATTCCGTTAGGGCAAACCATAATACATACTGTCGCATAATAATATACTGAATTTTTGTAGTATTTTTCACACAGCGAATTTTTCAATCTCCGAGTTACAAAATATTTATTTTCTCCGTTTTTTGTTTTATGTAGAAACGTCCTTCTTTCTTATGACGACAGTTTATATAAATGAAGTTTATACAGTCGAACAGAAGTTTATACAGTCCTTGTCTACAAAAATTTGGACAAACTCAAAATATTGTGGGAAGTTTATACAATTATTCTTATCCTTCAGGTGCTAGGTGAAATAATGAAGTGTGGTGATTAAAAATATTACTTCAATCTTTTTGACATAATTTTTATAAATAGTGTATAATACAATGTTTTATGTTTCTAATATTACATCTTCTTCCCTTTTTTTGGATTGTAATCACTGACATTACGTATTGTCACAAAAATGTTTTCTTTTTATGTACCGTCCCAAAGGAGTTTTTTTATAACTCCTCCTAAGTATAATATCTAATTCATGTATTATACGTTTTATTAATAATGAAATTGAAAATTAAAAAACACCCATCAAATAAATATTTAACAATTAATTTCGTTAGACCCAATGATTTTGGGCATTTAATTAATAAAATTAAAAAAAAAACTGTACGATACTAAAATATCGTATTAAAAAAATAACATCATTTTTATATTGCAATTCCCTGACGCTACAAACTTGTTTGACTATTTTTTTTGTACATGGATTCTAAAAAAAAACAGAAAAACTTTTTACCCTTTTAAAGCTATAAATAACGATTTAAAAAATAACTCTACTAAATCTATGTTCAGGGATTAAAGAAAATGACGAACTTTGCTTGAACACATGTATTCAAAAACAAAAATTTAATTTAATTTAAATTTTAATTTCCAATTCATTTTTCTTAATGAAATTGAACAAAATACAATTTAAGCCTGTTATAGTATAGCAAAACGACTATATTATTGATTTTTTAAAAAAATAATTTTAAAAAATACGTATAAAAATTATGTAATATATTTCATGGCCGCACGAGAGTTTATAAATTCTTTTCAATATTGTTATTTTTTGAAAATAAGCGTCTTACCATAAAGGAATTAAATTTTAATATGTAACAACAAAGAGCCAAAACATTTTTGAGAAGAGATATGGAATTCTAGGTATTTACAGGGCTCATGACCTACCATTGGCTGGTTTAAGTGCCACATTACACACTGCGTAACATTCATCATTCTGTCCATGTTTAAACATGCACATTCCCTCAACTCTTCCATCAGTTGACTTTTGTGAAGTAAAAGAGCTGAAAACTTTATCACGTGAGTCAGATTCATCCGGCTGAATGGAAGAGTTAAGGAAATGTTGATGTTTAAACATAGGCCGAATGGTGCTGTGTGTTAAGTGGCTGGTTAAACCAGGTAACAGGTCATAAGCCCTTAAATGCCTTGACTTCCATATTCGTTTCTCGAAAATGTTTTCCCTCTGTTTGGCAACAAATTTAGATCAAAATAACTGTCTAGGAGGGGAAATCCAGCCCAAATTTAATTTAATTTACCGCTTCTAGATCGATTTGTTTTAGTAATTTGTTTTGAAGATGGGTTGGATAATTTTATTAAAAGCCCTCATTTCTTTGTTGGTTGTTGGTAAGCACGACTGTGGTTAATTTTATTTATGCAAATTTATACGGAAACGTGTTTAAACGATCCTCAATAAACTCGATCTTGAGTAAATTAAGATTACTTAGAAGTTTATTATGTTAACTGTTAACTGCATAATTTATATCACGCTGATGAATGAGAACAAGATACAGATCGATCTTGAGTTTTACTAAAAATTCTTTCTAAAAATGACATTTTTTGTGCATCAGTTAGTTGTTTTATAATTTAATTATTTTAAACAGACCAAAAGCTAAATAATTTTAAGTATTTTTTCCGAGATTATTATTGTTTTTCACATAATACGAAATATTATCAAAATAACTGTACGAGTATTTGAGTTTCTCTCTTCAATCCGTGCCTCATATCTGAGAATGTGATTACGCCTGACTCCAAGCATGGCTCGTCTGTGGACAGTCTCCCTCCATCTGGAACGGTCTTGTGCTCTTCTATCGGCATTCGTCAGTGATGCTTCTGATAATCCAGTGACTGTGCCGCTCCACCTTGTCAGTTGACGTCTACGAAACCTTGTCCCTTCAACACTTCCCAGGAGAATAGTTTGCTCCAAACTATAAGAGTTCCCCCGGAAATATGCCCAAAGAACTGAAAGAATTTGAGTTTACTATTTACCATATTGATGTGCCATATATATGTTTAAAAAAAAGAAAAAAAATCTTTTCTGATCTTATATTTGTTATTGACTTTTAAGTCCCTAGAGTTGAGACTTATGTCTTAAATAATGTGTAATATACTACATTTATGTTAATAAATAAATAAAATAAATATATAAATACAAAATTGCAGTTTAAAAAAACAAGAGTGACATATTGATAAACAATAAGATAGAACAGTCCCCTATGTTAATTAGGTAAAATATTTTGTTATAAATTGTTGGTATAATTTAGTATGATTTATTGACATAACTTTCATAGTATAATTAGAATTTAATTAAGCTTGTCAATTTAAAAAAAAATACATAAACTTTTTATTTTATTATTTGTGCATGTTGTGTTCATATAATGTAATTGACGGACAATATTTATACATAACAAATTGTGGTTATTATATTAACGTCATCGTATATATTGTTTATTATTTGTGAACTATAATAAATAAAAATAAATAAATAAAAACAAAATAGATGAAAATAATTAATAAATTTCCATTTATATTTTTGTCTGTACTCTCGCAAAAAAATGAAATAAAACACTGACGATATTAATTATCTCAGTAAATAATGTTTTCAATTAAAAAAAAAAATTTAAAAAAATGTAAAACTCAATAAGGAACCATCGATTTTAGTCCTCTTATGTGGATTTTTTTAAATTGTCGGCCTCGTGGTGAAATGGTCAGCGCGTTTGCCTATCACGCAAGAAGTCACGGGCTCGATTCCCGACATGGTTGATGAGATTATTTTTTAAAAGGGTGTTTTCACACCAGAATATTTCATAGTTCCTGGACAGGAACCTGAAGCGTAAAACTAATCATCTTACCTTCATGATTTAAAGAAAAATCAAGATACGCTGCGATTGGTGTACCAACGCAGTGCCCTATGCACCATTCGGTGCGGAAAGGCAATGATCTTAATTAAACACGAAATTAGCACTAACAAATCACACCAGAGATGGAAGAGAGAAATATGGAAGTCAATCATTTACAGGTCTTTGTACAGACTTGTCATTGGCTGGTTTAGGTGTCCACTTTACGCGCGTGCAGGAAAAGATGTATGAATATAGAGGAAGCGAGGTTTTTGTGCAAAGTAAGAGTTAAATGGCGTTTTATCCTCTCGGTTGACTTCTACTGAGAAACGGTGTGATGTTTTTTTTAATTTTTTTGTTTTTTATAAAAATAATTACACGAACTTATATAATACTAGCGGACCCGACAGACGTTGTTCTGCCCAAACGCGTGCCTGCTATTACCTTGGATAAAAACTTTTTATTCATAAGAAGGTACCTAGGTACTTGTTAGTGATTCAATTCCAAAACTAAACATTATTAATATTTACATATTGAATTCAAGTAGGTACCTAGGTAATTGTTTATTGTTAAATTCCAAAACATAAAATTAATATTTTTTTTAAATATGGCATTTTTTTGCAATCGTCAAACTCCGGTCTTCTCATCAACAGAGGGGTGTACTTATGTAGGAATACGATTTTTAAAAATTTATTGAATTTAATATTATTATAGTATTACCAGAAATCAAGTAAAAATAAATGAATGGGTAGAAATTATAAGGAATTTAAGGAAAGAATCTGATTGAGATCCACAAAAAAGAAATACTGTTTGTAAACATTCAAAAACAAACTTATTTTATACGCAAAAAAACAACATCTTTCCATTTTTTTGTAAATGCATTCTCCTCGAATGCAACCCTAGTAAATTGATGAATAAAAGATTTATGCTCCTTAGTTCTTTTTTACATTTAATATTGAAGATTTTAATATCTACGAACACACACAGCGCAAAGATCTATATTTCTCTGAAAACCGCAAGTAAATCGGTAAAGCCGTTTTAGAGGAGTTCAGTGACATCACACGTACAGAGGAATTATATATATATATATATATATATATGAAAATGTAGAAAACATATTGTTCTAGATTCGCTTACAACAATCACCACGTTTCTTACATACTAAATATTTAAATTTATTATGTACGAGTAAGACTTCATATTAAAACAAGTTATGCAGTTAGGATTGCATTTGGTGCATAACTGCACTCTTGAAATCATTTCGTGAAGGTCACAAATGCAAACATCTTAGAAACCTAGTTTCATTAATATACGTCATATCGTATAGTTAGATTTCGTCTGCGTCCGGACGAATGAAAAATACAGTTAAGTTGGTGAAATTGAATCGGAAACCTAGGCCGCGATTATAAGGGAAGTTGCCGGAGCTGTCTTCAATCGTAGACACAGTTACATCGAATTTTCCGTACGAAAATATGTATATTTGTTCAAAATATGAATTGTCTTAGTCGTGATACTGATTTTTGATAAGTTTCAAAACTTCTCATTGTAATACGGGTCCTGTAGCTCAATCACAAATAACTATCGACGTGCTATAAGCGACGTGATAACAATTTTTCATTATGGTTGTTTATCGTATTCGCGATCACAATGGAGCATTCGTGAACACCTTATATTAAATGTCAACATATTTACGTTTCGCGACGTATTGACTGCTGCGCAATCACATTGTTGAATTTCACCGGCGTAAATACGGAAAATATTCCAAAACTGTTGTTTTTATTTATGAAAATAATATAAAATTGCATTCAGCCGGCGCGGCGGTTAGCAAGCCAAATGTCGAGGAAAGCAGTCGCCATAGTAATTGTGATTTAATTTTCACTTTTCTGTATTAGAAACTCCTTACTATTTTGCAAATGCAATATATTGTATTATTTTTTATAGTAAACGCCGATTTCTCGCCAATGAACTGTATTTATTTACGAGGAAAACAAAAAACAAACCGACACTAGTTTTGACTTAGAGATTACACACGCGTTGACTTATGACTGCGATAACTTAAGCATGTTCGTTATTAACAAATTACAACAGGGATGGAGAATATCTTAAATAAGGGAAGTCTAGACATTTACAGGGCTTATGACCTATCATTGGCTGGTTTAAGTAGCCACTTTACACACTGTGTAACATTCACTATTTTGCCTATGTTTGTACTGTAAATGCCTAGACTTCCATTTTCCCTTATTTAAGGTGTTCTCCATCCCTGTTGTAATTTGTTAATCTTAATGTCTCCCGAGGGGGTGAAATCCAGTCTTTTGTCTACGAACATTTGGATGAACTCAAATATTGTAATGTTCATTATTGTTCATTGTGTTCGCTCAAATGCTTAGCATGTTATTAAGCTCGTCGATAGTTATTTGTGATTGAGCTACTGGGGTGCCATACTGAATCTTCTTGTGGGGGTTGAGAAGATTTCTGCTGTATTTAAAGTGGGGATTTACTTTTTAAATACAACTACATTTTGCTTCATATATAGCCACACTAATGATTAAACGTGAAATTACGAAAAATAAAAAGTTTTATATTTGACATTTCATAGTTCGAGATTGAAAAACTGTTAAAAAAACGGAAAACAACGAATGCGGGTTGGTCAATTCAACCTAATCTCAGTCAAAGTAAACTGTTTGACTGTCATCATCCGTTTCCGGGCAGCCCAGTCATTATTTTGGGAATCGCAGTAATTTGCTGTCTTTATTTTTTTTCTGAAATTTTGAAAGTGATTCGGATTACATTGATTCGGATAGTCGGAAATCGAATAATTAGAGTTTGACTGTATATTATAAAACAATATAAATATTTTAGTAGGTAAAAACAAAAAAAAAACTGATTTTATTAGCAATTTAGCTGAAGTAGGTAATAAAGCACAATAAAAGTTTGATGGGTAAACATTATACCAGGTTTATAAGTAAGCTTTGTAACATATAACCTAGGAGCGAAGAAGAGTGCATGTCTCTGTCCTAATCTTATAATTTCCGCAATCGAAGAACGAAGGCCTGGCAATCCATCTATGTCGAATGAGAACGTTCTTGTTTCTGATCACCAATCACTCGACCACTAACTCACAGCGGTACTATAATAACTGCGAGCCAGTTTTATTACATTACATTAGACGTGCATACTGCACTTGCCTACGAATATATGAATTAATGTAATTATAATACAAAGCAAAGAAAATTAAAATAAATAATAACATATATACACATAAAGAATAAAAATACTGCGAAAAATAATCCAAAAAATAAAGTTAAAAACACTTTCACATAATGGAAAAGAAACTACATATATTATGTAGTTAATGACACGGTCAGCTGTGGCTTGCGCTATGATGTTACCCGGTACCACCCCTAAAAACTGGAACCTTTCACAAAATACTCCGGTTATTTGAAACAAAAAAACTTTGAATTTCTACAAAGAAGATTTTAAGAATTTAAAGTGGATGATTGGTGTCAAAAATAAAATATTTAATGTTTATTTTTATTTAATTTCCAAATTATTTGCAATTTGGACTTCTAGATTTTATATTTAGCTAGGTAAACAAATAAAACTTTATAATCTTTGCTTGTAAGAATAAAATTGTAATTTAGAGAAAATACCTTTGATATTTTGCAATTACCTGGTCTACATATTTTAATTAGCAATAAACAGTGATTATTTAAATTTTGAATACTATTTTTTTATCTCGATTCTTCACACATCTTGTGTGAAGGTCAGACATAATTATTGACATTTTGGAGAGATTCACATCTTTACTGGTTGAGCGACACTGGCGTATATCTTGTGCTGGATTTGATCTGCATTTATTTGTTCGGCAAATATAATATAATCCAGAAAACAGAATAGCAACATCGAAATCAAATAATTAGAAAAAAGTATTCAACAATGTTTTGAGTATGTCTAAACGTTTGGAGACAGGCGGGATTTCCTCCATATGGAGTTACTTAGATTTAAATTTGTTGCAACAGAGAGGGAAAACATTTTTGAGAAGAGAATATGGAAGTCTAGACATTTACAGGGCTTATGATATGTCATTGGCTGGTTCAAGTGGCTATTTATTTATTTAGACTTGGGAAAAAAACCACAGTTTTTACATATATAGTATACAGAAAATAAGAATATATGTAAACGAAAATTGTGAAAACAGTCAGTATAAATTTTCCACAGTGATGTAAGCTATTGATTTAGTACATTATCGGCATCAAAATAAATGCAATTAAAAAACGTTAGGCACTTAAAAGTCGCAAATAAAATAAATATACATATATTTATGTGCAGTAATAAAAATAAAGTAAACAGAAATAAGATAAATATAAATTTAAAGAATAAGAAAAGAAGAAAAGTTGTATAAAAATAATGTAAAAGGTACAAAATATAATATTAAAAATACTATACACACTGTGTAACACCATTCACCATTCTGCCTACTACCAGATTTTCATATTCCCTTCTTAAAAATGTTTTCCCTCTCTGTTGCAACAAATTTAGAACAAAGTATCGCTATGTCTAAAACAATATTAAAGTAGCAATTATACATAGGATACTCGTATGAGTAGGTAAGAATTTTGAGGAATTGGTATCTGAATATTGTCTCTCTGGCATATGCCTCCTCGATGCAGTGCGACAAATACAATTGAACGATGAATGGACTGATTTTGGTTGACAGAAAATTGAACAGATTTTAATGATTTTTTTAAGAAAGAGTTCCATCAGAATACGATTTTCTGTGTCGGTTTATGTTCCATATTTGTATACAGTACGTCCGAAGACGGCAGATAAAACAGCGCGCTTTTTTGGGTTTTTAGACAGTCCTAGATCCCAAAAGAAACAATTTATCAAAAGAGCAAAACGATAGACACGTTGGTGGTAAAAATCTATGGTTTGTAAAAAAAACATTGCTTCGGCGCCATAATCCAGGGAGAAAATATGGGACTTCGTTTATATGAAGAAAAATAAGACTGCTAATCCAATATGCAGAATAACAGAAGCGTTTACATTGAAATAATAATTGAGATATGAATTAGTGTCCTGATGAAGAGACGGGTACTTCTCGAAACCGGTAGACATAAAAAGTCGGAAAGTGGTTAAATACTAATATTTATTAAGATTAATTTAATTGTTTGAACATAAAATTAATGCTTTAAATATAAATTATTTATTATTTATCTTTAATTTTATCGCCAAAGTAAAATAAAGTTTTCCGTATGAAAAATAGAATATGAAAACATTTTTAATTACGGGTTACCGATGAAAATACTTTTCATTTTTATACAAATGTACACATTTTTTAATTTAAATATAGATTTTACTTTATACCGAGTAGCGTTTGTAATCGCGGCCCTGGACTGATACTCAAAACGAAAGACCTTTCTCCTCTTCTTTTTACTTCCCTCTTTACCCTCCCTCTTCTAATAGTATAGTGTAGATATTAAGTCAATTATTATTTCTTAAAAAATTCTTATGTTTACCAATATTTTGTTTTATAATGAAAACATTCTATTGTACCAACAATCTGTTCATATACCACTGATTTTTTTCAATTGAACGGTTTGGGTAGTTGGGAAGAAATCGCCCTAAGGCAATATGTCCGCCCTTATGCATATGTTTGTGAACTGTGTTTGTATATAAAGTTTTTAAATAAATAATTAGACTGATCACCTTACCTTCATGAAACATATGCTAGAAATAAGCTGCATTTGTTTCAGAAATGGAGTGCCCTATGCACCACTGGGTGCGGAAGGGGAAAGGATAAAAAAATATTGAATCTAATTGATAAATGAGTTAATAATTTAATTTATTTATACTTTTACAATATTTGTATTCCTTTTTTGTACATAATAATGTTCCCGGGGTGTCCCATGCCGAGGGGAACATTTTACAACAAGTAAAACATGCCTTAAATTAGTTATTTAACAAAGTTAACATTATTATAAAATAAAAACGTAATAAATCTAATTAACCTAATTATCATTAACATAATAAGCAATATAAACTAAAATAATCATAAAAAACATAACAAATTTCTATAGACCTGTAGACTGGGCAGCTTTGCAATATATATTTTTTCTTTAAGGCTATTGCGCTTGTGGAGAAATCGAATTTTATATGCTTATCATACGAGTAAGTATTATTTTTACCGACATCTACCGTGGTAAAAGGTAAACTAAAAACGCGTTCATATTAATGCAAGAGAAATCTTTGCATAATTAGAGCTATACATAACATAGTCTACCTTAAAATTAATTTATTAAAAAACATTACTACGTGCGCGTTGTATGCATAAAGCATAGCGATAGATAGTTTTAATTATTATTTTCTAGATGGCGTTAGCGTTCAACATAGAACCGTCACTGAAAAAATATTTACGCTCAAATACTACACGTATGTTATAAAGTCACATATGGCAGATTGAAGAGTTTAAAGAACATGGAAGAATAATGAATTTTACAATGAGAATATTCAGTTCTACGTTAAACTAGATATCATTTACGTTCGGTAAAAAATAGACTATTTAATTGTACTGTGATGTTTCTCAAAAATGTATGAAAAACAAAATGAAAGACTTTACGTCTCTAGTTTTCCAAAATTAACCAATGACAGAGTGTTGTGACGGATTTCTGGTTTTAGGGAAGCTAACTCACCAGTCAGGACAACTCACCGAAGAGAACTTGTGACGGCACAAGCGGAGTAATTTCAAAATAACAAAAATTTTAAAAATCACATATTTATATTTTTTCAATTTTGGGTTAGTTTGATACGAGTAGTTTATTAATGAATTTTTTTTTTTTTTTAAATCACTCAACTTCCTGATTATTATACGTTTTTAATCATTTTCTTTTCCTATTTCCGCTTCTAAGTGACGCATGTGGACAAGCCTCTAGGAGACCCTTATGCCAGCCAGCACTCTTGCCTCCTTCCGTGTCAATCCCGCGTCCCTTAGTTCCTCAGAATAAAGCCAAAAGATCGACGAACCCAAAATTATTATTTGTAAATTTAAATAAAAAAATAAGAAAACAGTCAATGAAAACTCTTGAGATTGTAGGAATTAATGCATGTTGATGCATGGGAGTTCCTACCCAGTTGGAGGTCGACAGAAGAGAACGATGTCGAGGGATGAAGTGTATTGATTACATGATGAATAAATAGAGTAACAGAGAGTGTAACTGCGTAGATGTTTTACGTAGAATCACTAAGCATTAAACTCGACTATATGTTGGAACTCACCGTGGCTGTCCGAACTACATGTTGTAACTGCAACATATATTATGAATTGAGTAATTAAACTACATGTTTTAGCAGATTGAATGTTTTATCTGACCGTTTAACTAAATGCGTAACTAATTGTTAATATGGAATAGTTGGATGGGGATGTGCAAATGACATACTGATCAAGCAAATAATAATTGCACAAAAAGCTTTAATAAAAACTATCTTCAGAGTCCCAATTAGAACTAGCTCCCTCGGTATATTTGAAAATCAAAATGTAAAATCTATGAAACAACTTTATGCAAAAGCTCTGTTACTATACGGACATAAACATTATTCTATACCTTCCGTTACAAATACAAGAGTTACTAGTTACCAGTGGCGAGCCGTGATTTATTTTATAGGTAATCTATTAAAAATGTTCATTAATTTGTACTACATATAAGTACTTACATAACATGTAAGTAATGTAATTATAAATTACTATTTTTTTGTAATTCTGTGAAAATCAACTCAAACAACAATTATTATTAACCACGCGATAAACGTAGTTTTATTCTACACTATTTTAATACAATACTTGCACAAAAGTTTATTAACAAATACCACAATGACATTCCGCAGATATTTCCATTATGATCTGTCATTGACAGCACTGTCAAGACTTGAGCACTGGCCGATTTCTTTAAAAATGAATAATGCCTAAAACGGCCACTGCGAACGCCACCTGTCCTATGTGATACATAATATGTCAACGGTATCCCATCAAAGAAAAATAGTCCTTCGGAAATAATGTTCGAAATATTCTAAAGATATTTGTAATCTGCAAGTTTGTTTTAGTACTAAAAAAACCAACTTGGGTTAAAGACGAAAAATACAGTGTACTTTTTTGTATGGAAGAATAAGCTGAGGTAATCGGCTAGTTTCATCGTTCAGTAAGAATGGGCTGGGCGCGCTTCATTGATATTTTTTGTAGAAAGATAAAAACAGTGATTTATAATAAATTACAATTACTTTTTTTTTCCCCATAAACATGGTTGCTATAAATTATTATTATTAAAAGTTAATTATAATGGTAAGCTGTGCATAATCGCTTACTTTGACGATTCGCCCCTGCTAGATACTCCACCCTAATGCTGCAAAAAAAATCATTCAACCTTCGGTCAAATAGGATTGGCCTACTACTCGGTTAAAGTGTACAATCTACTTCCATTATCCATAAGGACAATTAGTAAGTTCTCACAGAATAAAATTGCTATTTAGAAATGGATAGTGGAGGTGGGTTGCACACGGGTCGATGAGTGGATCAAGCCAAATAGGTAAAAGGTGTGTACTGTTTATGAAATTTGTTCTATTGGTCTATATAAATTGGTTATGTTTTTTATAATTATTTTAGTTTATATTGTTTATTATGTTAACGATAATAAAGTAAATTGGATTAATTACGTTTTTTTTATTATTATTATAATATTAACTTTGTTTAATAGCTAATTTAAAGCATGTTTCACGTTTTGTAAAATGTTTCCCTCGGCACGGGACACCCCAATGAGGGAACATTATTCTGTATAAAAAAAGATGGCAAACAATGTAAAAGTATAAATAAATAAATAAATTATATATTCAACAATGTTTGATTATGTCCAAATGCTTGCAGACTGGCTGGATTTCCTCCCAAGGGAGTTGTGCATGCCCTGTAAATGCCTAGACTTCCATATTCCCTTATCAAAAATGTTTTCCCTCTCTGTTGAAATCAATTTAAATATGAACAAATCCCTAGGGAGAAAATCCAGCCAGTCTGCAAGAATTTGGACATAATCAAACATTGTTGAATTACTACCTGGTAAAAGAAGAAGTATAAAAAATGGAAAATTGTTTTCAGGCGTTGCCTAGTAGGTGATTTGGTTCAGCCGGATGAATCTCACCCACGTGATAAAGATTTCAACTCTTTTACTTCACAAAAGTCAACAGATGGAAGAGTTGAGGAAATGTGGATGTTCAAACATGGGCAGAATGGTGAATGTTACACAGTGTGTAAAGTGGCTACTTAAACCAGCCAATGACAGGTCATAAGCCCTGTAAATGCCTAGACTTCCATATTTCCTTATCAAAAATGTTTTCCCTCTCTGTTGAAATAAATTATATATTGTCCAGTGTTCACTTTACTTCCTAGTGGGAACTTGGTTTTATGAACTACTTCCTTGGTTGTCAGCGATTTCAATATGGTTGATATCCGCGCATGTCAGCAATAATTAGTCATCAGTAATTTAGATGTGTTGGTAATCAATGGTTTACACACAAGAAATGTGTGATTTCTTTTCTGCATGACCCTTAATACGATAGTAAGTCAACAGACAGTGGGCATTCATTTCCTAGTAAACTTGAAGTCCCCACAAGCTTTTTAATTGCCTTAATATCTATATTTTCCTTTCTCGAAAATGTTTTCCCTCTCAGTTGCAACCGGTGTAAATCTTTATAACTTCATGGGGAGTTGAATCCATCCTTGTCTACAAAACTAAGAAAAAATAATGATATTGTTCATTGTAGGCAGGTTTCTTTCAAAACTCAGAATTGGAAAGTGTTATTTACTCGATTAAGCTAATTACAAGCTTTAACATCATGGTAACTTATCTTGTTGAAGATTTATATTAATTAAATTTCGTAATGACTAGTTTTGCTGACTGCTCGTGAGTTCGCGAATCAGATAATACCAATAGTATAAATCACTTTTTTAGCTTGTATAAATTATGTTATACAATAAAATTCTTCCAAGTAATGAAATAGCGCTAATTAATATTTTTTGTAAACATATTACCTTCAACAGAGATGGAAAACATTTTCGAGAAAAGAATATAGATATCTAGGCATTTGCAGGGCTTGTGAAATGTCATTGGCCAGTTAGAGCGGCCTCAATGGATGAAAGAATCGAAGAAATATTGATTTTCAAAGAAAGGTAAAACGGCGGTAAATAGTATGCAGTGGTAAAACGGCAATTTTAACCACCTAATGACTTGGATAAGCTCTGTAAATGCCTAGACTTCCATATTCTCTTATCTAAAGTGATGCCGTTGAATGGTCGATATTAGTTTTAACCTTTTGCTAAAAATATGATTTAGAAATTTAATATTTACGTCCGAAATATTATTTCTAAAAAACAAACAATAGTCTTAATTCCTTAAAAATGGCTTTGAACTAAACTTTTTATTTTTTACATGTCAGCAATCGTATTATTTAACTTATTTAAGCTGAGCAGATGAGGCAATACCTATACACATTATATGTGAACGAAATGCTTAACATCATAATTAAAGCCGCATCTTTGGGGGACCACTGGTTAAATCAGCTCACCCCCTATCTAATTGCCCGGTACTTGACGGATCTGGGCTTAGAGGGGGAGATTTGGCAAAATGAGAACTCCCACCCTCCACAGAGTTGCTAGGCTCCTCAAAGAACCGGGCTTGGAGATTGAGAACTATTCACGGGATCCGTCACGATAGATATTCACAGATCATTGTGACTTCAGTAGCTTATAATATAGTATTTTAGTCTTATTAAACTTAAAGTATATTTTTAGCAGAAACTTTTTTTTTGTTTTAATATAATGTTTTTTTAATGACGCGATTTTGAAAGGACGGTATTTTAAAATGCCAAAATAGTTTACTTTTCTTACTTTTTATCAGACTACAGCTTCGAATGAGCTAGCAACTTTTAGTAATAACAAGCTTATGGCTAATAGAGTCACCCATACGAAGAAAACCCATTTCTATGAATATTTTAAACACAAAATTAGTTACAATTTACAGAACTCCAACGGACCGTAGGTACTCGGGTCGAAAATTGCAAGCCCAAACCGAAACAGTCCGTTACGCGTTTGTTGTTAAACTGAAAACCGAACCGAAAATTTGGACCGCTTTTGTTCTACGCGATAGAGCTAAAGGGCTTGTCTAGAGGTATTAGTCTAAGGCTGACATCCATTGATATCGGATGTAAATTTGGCGTTTATATATAACCCCTTTGTACGACGTTTATAAAATCTTCGTATTTTTACCATAGAATATCCGTTTTGTTTGCCATCTACTACGCTATGATTCATTCCCACTTATCATATCTATTTTGTTTTGCCAGCAAAAATCAGATCTCAGAAATAAAAGTTCTTCAGAACACAGCTCTGAGAAACATTCTTGGACTGAAATGGAATTTCCATGTCAAGGAAAGATATCCTTATATTTTTCTATATCGGTAGATACCGACAGACAAAAATACTTCCTTTCAAGGTGATGCCACTGCATGACATAACCAATACTATCTTAAAATCATAAACTTTTCTGCTCACACAAATTTAAAATCCAGATATTCACAATTACAATACGCGTTACTCAGGGAATCTTCATGTGTCTAAGTTTCGTTCAACAAAGTTTGGCAGAAGGTTTCTGGAAAATATTGGCCATTCCGAATTTAATAAACTGCGCGATGAGCTAAAACACGTAAAGTTGAATAGAAAATCCAGAAGTGTCGCAGTTAAAAAATATTACTTAAATCTTTTTGATAGTGATAGTTATTAATGTAATTTATATAAATGGTGTAAAATACTGTGTTTTATGTTTCTTATTTAATGTTTTCTTACTATTTCGGATATGTTAACTATGTATTGTCACAAAAATGTTTTTTTTATGTGCAATCCCAAATGAGTTTTTTAATAACTTCTGGGAGTATAATATGTACTTTTTATATTATTTTTTATTAATAATATTAAAAATAAAAAAAATCACTTATTTTTGCGAATGAAGAAGTCTAGAAAGTGCTACGGAAAATTAGGTACAAAAAATGTTTTCTTATGCACGGTAAAAATTAGAACATTTAATTGTTGGGCGAAGTTTCTCGAAAATGTACGAAAAGATTAATAAATAAGGTTTCAATGAAAACAGACTACTCTGAACGACGTCACTAGTTCTTCCGAATCAACTAATAATAGAGTGTTGTGATAGATTTCCGGCTTACGGAAAGCCAACTAACCAATCAACAGAAATCACCGAACAAGAACTTGAGACGTCATAAGCGGAGTAATTTAAAAACTTTGAAAACCCTTTGAGTATTAGTGGTATGATTTTTTCGCCATAAATAAGAACATTTTTTTTTTGTCTTAGTTTGATAGTTTACTAAAGTAAAGACAAATAAATAATCCCGAAATTAAAGCTGAGTAAGGTTAGCACATCGTTTCTGGGGCACTGCGTACGCTTCTACAATAGAATACCCGACAATGCCCTAATTCTGATGGAAAATAAATATTTTTTTTTTATAAAAGGCGTACTTCTAAAAAAGGCCTATTGTTGACTAAATGAGGACATGGAAGATAGCAATATATGGAACTGACAATATTATTTTATTCGTATTAATTTGATTGTTTTTTTTAGAATGTGTAGTTTTTTATTGAAACCTGACTATCTCATTGTGTTTTTTTTTATTCATTTAAATATTAACTTTCAATAACTGTATAAGTTATACCTACATTGAAAAATAAAATAAAATATTAACAAATGAAAGAAAAAACAACCCACTTTTTCATTACCTCTTACGATTACACTTACATGTATAAATATTTTAGTATTTATCCTACGCAGCCCTAATCGTTTTACATAGGTAACTCTACTCTTACTAACACTGTCTTAAAATTGATTTAAAATAAAAATAGTTTTGTTATTTTTTTATTTTGAAAAATCTTGAATTACTCTTTTGCAAAATTTACTTTATGATGCTTCAGTCATTAACAATTTTTACTGTCGCACTTTTTTAATGGTTTTACGACCAGACTTTTTTATTATGCATAGTTTTATTGACGCATATGTAAAAATGCTTATTTTTACGCCACGCATTGCTTTTGGTGTGGTGTTAGTATTTTTCAATGACTAAACAGAGAAAGTGGAATCATTTTGATGATCTCGACAACGAAGTAGAAAGGAAAAGAAGTAATATGTGTTTTAAGTTAATTTAATTATGTAGATTAACTTAGCCAAATGATCGCCCGAACAAACAAATGACCAGAGAGATTTATATAGAGAGATAGTCATTGCTCTTTGTTTTGTGTTATTTTTAAAATCCTTATGGCTCTAGATTTCTTATCGAATAAATGTCAGATTAAAATTTTTGTTCAAAGAAAAGCTATTAATTGTGAATTAGTTACACGTTTGCAAAAAGCGGTTATTAAGTCATTAAAAAAAATCGAAATATAATTATGAATCTATCATTATTAAATACGTATACGTAGGTAAACAGTATAAACGTAAAATGCGTTTTTAATAAATCCGTAATGGAAAATAAAGCTGAGGATATTTATTATTAATTTCAATGCCGATCAAATCATTAGGCATTTTTATTTATTTATTATAAAGTATTTAAACTAGGCAAACAGTGGATGTAATTATAAATTTATTTATGGTGATTTTTAGTTACTGCAGCGGCAGTGGGCCGGGGGCCGCCATGGCGCCGGGGCGGGTCCCCCAGCGCGCCCGCAACGGGGCGCTCGCCCTCCACTATGCGGCCGCCAGGGGATGTTTAGACTGCGTCAGGCTTCTCGTGGACTCCACCCCCGACATTAGGTGAGTTATTTCACCTGTATACCAATATATTGATTACATTAGAGTAGTAAATTACTTCACGTTACATCACATTAATTCACGTTACGTCACGTTAAGTCAAGTAATTTCACGTTGTTGCTTCACGTCACGTCACGTCACGTCACGTCACTTCACGTCACGTCACTTTGCGCCACATACATTTTATTTTGTCACTATGCCATAAAAATATACGTTCGTATTTCGAATATCGTTCGTCATAGTCTTTCAAGCTTTTATATTCTTTGTGTAGGTAAGTAATTTGTAGGAAAGAAATTGTATTTATTTAATATTTACTTGCGCATAATAACAATACTGATATTTTTTAATTGTTTGGATAAAATCTACGATAAATGTATTAAAATTTGTAATTAAAAATGGACCACTGATGCTGGGTTATCATTTACAAATCATCTTAAATTATAAGGGCACGTTTGAATAGACAGATTTCGTTAAAAAAAGAGAAATAAGAGAGACGCCTCCGTCGTGCATTGTTGAAGATGCCTGACTCACACGCGGAAGGTTTCGAGTTCAATTTCCCGTAAGAACACAAAAATTAAACGTGACTATTCTGAAGCCTTGATGATCTGTGCTGTAATTCACCACTATTATTAGGGCTCCTGGCCTACGGCGGAGACCAAATAATTATTTAATTAAAAACAGGAAATTATATAATCAAAACTTACTACATTAAAGAAAAACTGTGGTGTCAAATAAATGTGCAAAAACTTGATGTAATTTGCAGAAATCAGATAATATGCATTACTCAAAACATTTTCTATCCTACATAACCTATTTCGGGTCATGGCTTTGTCCAAGAAACGTCATATCTCCACTCTCCCTTCAGTAGCCTCTGTCAAGTTCCTGATGCCCGAGGTGCGGTAAGACTTATTCACAAAATTTTACTACCTCAGTTTAAAGATACAATTAGATCAAAAATATTTTGCGGTTCTTAGGGCAAGTACTGTGAGCTGGTCAAAATAGGTTTTTGTAACGTTTAGATTTGGTCTGTTTTAAGACAAGTCTTGCCTCATCTTTCAAAACACCGTCCATTATACCTGTACGCTATATATAGTGACCCAGTTATGCTATCACGTCAGTAGTTACTGGACCGATTACCTGAAGCGGTCCAGTTAAGATCATTACTACTCGTAGTTAACTTGGTCAAGTGTATGTAGATCTTGCAGTTCAGAAATGAACACCACACGGCGGTCGTAATTATGTCTGATTATGATTACCTTGCAAAGGGTGACGCGAATGTTTAAACACAGTCCTAAAATGACGTAGTTTCATCTTAATAATAATTCCCTTTCCGCATCTTATGATGTATATGGCATGTATTGGCTACATCAATCGCAACGTATCTTGATCATTTTTGTTTGATAAACGTAAGATGATCAGTCTCACGCTCAGGGCTGGTATTCCGAACGCGTTTACAGCGCGCTATAATCCGTATTTAGTACGTAAAAACGCGCTATACCGCGCTATAATTTCGTTTGGAATACCAGCCCAGGTGCCGGTATACGGATTATTAAAATATTCTAATGTAAAAACCCATTTTAAAATAAACATTTCGTGTCAATCATGTCAGGAATCAAACCCGAGACCTCTTGCATGGTAGGCAAACGCGATCACTGCACCACGAGGCCGATAAAATGTAGTTTATAATCTAATTACTATGCGTCATATTTTTTACAACAGATTCGACAAGAAAGAAAAAAAATATTTTTTGGGAAATGTGGAAGCCTCTACTGTGTTCATTATTACTGAAATTTCTAAATGAATAAACAAACCAGCCACGTGATATACGAGAGAGAATGGACCATTTCATACGTATCTTCCAAATACACACAGCACGGTAAAATTAGGGTGGATTGACATAAATTATGTTATTTTGTATTTATTTAAAATTTATTTATCGGCTACTTTTCGGTAAACATCTTGCAAACGAAATCTAGTGGCAGCCTCATGGTGTATTTGTTATTACGTTTGCCTGGCATTAAATGGATAAATAATTACATAACATTACATAACAATCCACCCTATATAATTTTATCATGCCTTGTGAATTTTTTCCTTGGTATAAATCGGACCAATACCGTGGTATTACGTAGTGGGCTTGTGGATTGCATGTATTTAGCAGTCCAGTCTCCGTGAATATATTTTAGGCATTTATAGAGCTAATTCATTTTTTATTTTACTTTAAAAATATTTGTGCATTATTGGCTTATTACCAAATGGCAATAAAAGGTTATAAATTAATTTTTTACCTCTTCCTTCATATTATCTAAGAACCCTGTTAATTCCAATCCACAATTCCTCATTCTTCTCTTAATCATATAATGTCCAAGCGGCTGGACTATGGAATCATCTCCCATCCACTATCAAAGATGTTTCTATGGTAGATTTTGAAGAAACATTTCTTTACTCTGACTTAATTTCTCCTCTTTCTTTATTCTCCTTTCCCATTGAAGACTGTGATCGATATTATTTCATTTACACAGAAACACATACCGTTAGTTCTATTTTTGTATGATTTTGTTTTATTTTTTTATATTTTTCGGCATGTATTTTGAAATTTAAATTACACAAGAAACCTTTTGTTTTTATTGGTTCGTTAAAAGAAATGGCCACTTCGCAATATTCCCGCCACTGTACAAATAGGAATGTACAAGAAGATAATTAAATAAATAAAATAAGAAGTGTTATTTTTTTGTTTAAATTTCAATATTAGCGTAAAAAGGCTAAATTATTTCAAAAAAAATTATGATGGGATTGTTAAAACCGCAAACGTTTAGAAATTTATTTGTTTATTTGACAACTATTGTAGTCTGCATTACATTAACCCATTATGTAATACTGACTAAATATAAGCAAAAATAACGTGGCGAATAGCAAGTTAATGAATACAAAGCAGATAGCTGCTAAACTGCCGATATGTACAAAAAAATATGTTTACATTATCTACAGAAGCCGCCGCGCCGTATTCAGCAAGCGAAATCATAAAAACTTGAAAATGGCAATTACATTTTAGCAAACATTTGACGTAGTAAAGATGATTTTTTTAAATAATTATTTTATTTTTTGAATAAAAATATATTGATTTAATAAATATTTTAATGTCTACACAATAACAATAATTAAATATTGGACTATTAAAAAAAAAACAACTTTTTAAATAATAACCCGTCATTACGTACATCTATCAATATACATTCTCCTGATCTAGAAATCACTCCCTTATTTTACACTGACTAATCTAGTATGCATTAAAACTAACGTGTGATGGAATTAACTTAAAAATAAAAGTTACTATGTAATTTTTAGTTATACTACCACATATGTTACACATTAAAGGGATCACTAAACTACGCCATAGGTAAATCAAGTGTTAAGATTATGAGTCTAGCCTTTTGAGACTGTAATCTTACCGGTTTTTATCTATAGTTTCGTATGTTAGGCATTCTTGGTTAAATTAGATTTCATTTTTTGCTTAATTGAACTCCTTTAATTATTTTATAATTTAATGCTAGGCAACAAGCGTATGATACGCCTCCGTTCTGAGTAAAACTGAAGGTAGTGATTGATTCTTTTATTAGGACGGCCCGTCTTACAAAAGACCATCCTCTTGCAACAAAAAAAACCGTAAAACTGCTAAAAAGAAATGTGGAAAGCTAATATTATGAATGAAATAGAATCAAAGAGAAATTTTCTCTGGTGGAATATTGCTAAGAAGGTTTTCAAGAAGAATTCTCCATAAATTGAATTAGATTTGAATCAACGTCGATGTACTGCAATTGTAAAGGAATGCATCGTTTTGCATTTTCCTACGTACATATTTTCTTCGGATGAAATCTGTTGTTTGTAATGTGATGTCCCTTTCTTTGATATGTTTTTAATTAGATTCAAGTCTAGAACGCACGACTATGCAAGAAAAATAAATATTTTCTCTGATTCCACTTTATATTCCATGCTGTGGTTTACTTCTAATAACCAGATTATTGACAATAATTACTAATAAATTAAAGGCACCTTGTGTATGATGATTTGTTGTCTATTTTATAGCGATGCTATCTGATTGGTTGTTTTATTAAGTGCCTCTAATAGAAGTATAACGTAGCTGGTTCTAGATCAAGTTTAGCACGGTACGTTTTTCAGTTAAAAATGGAACTCACTTAATCCGTTAGTAAGTTTGTTCTACTCTACCTCAATAATGTTATAGTCTGTTCGGTTCTATAAAGCTTTGTATTTCAAGACTTTCAAGATTTATGCCACGCGTCTTTATAATATAATAAAAAGTATTAAGAAAAGCTTACGGGCAATAAATGCATACAAAAATATTTATTATTTACGTGATATATGTCGTCGCTGTTTACTCAAAAGTTACAAACCAAAAAAACATCATATTGAGAAATCACTAATTGAAAGTTTAGAGACCTAGGAAAAATCTGACTTTTGTGTTTCGGAAGTTTTATGTACACAACACAATAAATATTTTAAAAATAAATTCCATTAATCACATTTTCTTTCTGATACATTAAAAAATATCTGGTAGGTATTTGATGAGGCATGGCAATGAGTTAGTGAAAGGAAGGAAATATTATATGCATTATAATGCAGTGGTTAAAACACTATTTTTGTATGCAGAAATATTTTTTTTACATGTCTTTTTTATGTTTTAATATAAATCATTATAAATTACTTATTCAGCGCCATTTTTGTAATATAATGCCTCAAGGGCGCTTAACAAAGTGATTATACAAAGATACAAATTTAATTTTCACTTTTTTAATGTGTAATTTAAGAAAAACGATGTACTTTAGAGAACAAGTGGGTTTTAAGTTTTTCCGAAATTTCACTTCACTCTCACAGTTTCGCACCTCTGCTGGGAGAGCATTCTATGCCGTAGGGCCTGCGACCGCTAATGCGCGTTTGCCGAATTTAGTGCGCTGTTTGCGTAGAGGAATAATAACGTTTTCTTTCGACGTAAATGTGGCTGATCTAAGCGTAAGATGTCTGTCAGCTAGTCATCTGGAATGCAGAATTTCCTTAGGTATTCTGGAGCAGAGTTGTGCAGTGACTTATAGATAAGCCAACAGAGTTTGTATTCCGGCCTCTGCAGAAAACGTATTCAGTGTAATAATATAAAGTTATCTATTAAAAAACAAACGATTTGGATACTAACAATTTTTTTAACGGTTTTACCCTGGTAATGTTTGCCTCTTAAAGAACCATTTTTTTACGCTTCAAATGGCATATTTAACTCAAAATTTTCATTTTTAGGGTTAGTGAATTTTCCTGAATGGCGTCAATATGGTATTTGCAAATTTATAAGTAGGTATAATAAAAAAAGTCTATGCAAAAAAATGATCGAATTTTAATTTAATAGAGTTAATAGAAAGTAGTTCCAACTGTTTGAACGCTTTGAAAGTTATTTAAGTTGTTTTATATTATTTAAAGTCCATCAGTATAAGCCCATCAGTATATTAAATAATGATTACGTTATTAAATTGTGAGGTTTAAAATCAATTTTCTAGCTATTTTCTTCCAAAGTAAACCTCATTTACCTTTATACGGTTTATCATGAAATCAAAATATGAAACGTTTAACCTCTCGTTTTGTTGGAGTAAATAATAATCATCATCATCATTCCCTTTTCGCACTAATGGTGCATAGGGCACTGCATTGGCCCACCAATTGCAGCGTATCTTGTTTTCTTATGTTGTTACATGAAGGTAAGATGATCAGTCTCACGCTTCAGGTACGAGTCTATGGACTATGAAATATTTATAGAGTAAAAACACCCCTTTAAATAAATATTTAATATAAACCATGTCGGAAATCTGGAGAACCCGAGACCTCTTGCATGGTAGGCAAACAAGCTGAGTAAAAAATAGATTCTCAATAAATCGGTTTTCATCATTTTCCGTCAATTTTACGAATGAATCTCATTTTTAAAAATCTAAAACCAATTGTTTTTTTTCCTGTTGGAGAATAAATTTATTTTGTTACTGTGATTTATCTGCCCTAGTTTTCTGAAAAACTGAGATTATTTCGCTTAAAACAAAATGAAATTTAATTACCAGCCAAATTCATCTTAACGTTACGAAGGTTATTAATTTTATGTAATATTATTACACGTTGCAATTTAAGTTATCAGCGTGTCAATTAAAAAGTGAAAATATTGTTCAAATTACATACGAAAAACATAATTCATGGCGTGAAATTGTACCATAATTATAACACATTGGACAAATCATGACATTGAGTGTGCATAAATTAGCAAACATACCGTAATTAGCTGTAAAACTCCAGCGAAGCGTACAAGGAAATGACATTTTTATTTTCATTATTATAATTGTTATATTTTATTCCTAGCGTCACACCTTTCGAGCGATATTCGTGTCTTTTGTTGCAAACAATTATTATTACGAACGATAAGTATTTTTGACGGAACGAGAAATAAATCATTGGCGTCGTCCGCGCGAACTGGACGGAGTACACTGGCTCGTTGTAGTCGAGTCGTGAGGAGGTGATCAGTTGGTATAGAGACTCGGAATTCGTCGCTTGTTGATCGCTAACTGAACGCAGTTAAAAGAAAAATTCGCGAGAAAAACGAAAGTGCGTTTTTATACTCGAAAAATAAACACGACAAAATGACTGCTTATAATTGTTAAATATTTGCATTTTACAATGGACCTTTGACCCGTTATGTGAGTGATAATAATAACTACTTACGAGTATTTAAACTAAATGAAAGTGATAGTGCATATGTATATTAAAATATATTAACAAAGAAACTAAAAAAATATAAATACTGTTTAAGGGTTCCGTTTATTAGAAGCATAAGAGGGGTAGCGAATTATCATAACGTTTATGTAACAATTATTGGAAGTGCAATGCTAGTAAGCCATACATTTTTATTTAATAAAATATTATATGCGTTCTTAAAATTAACCGAAATAATTGAACCCGGAGTAAGAAACAAAAATTATTTAAACAATATAAAATAATGTACCCATAATGTAAAATTTTAAACAATTTGTTCAAATGCATGAATTTCAATATTAAATTGAAGTATTTTCCTTAATGATATTTTTTGATATGTTTACGTGCCAAAAGAGGCTAAGATTCTTTTCAAAAAAGGAATATAGAGAATTAGTTTTTAATAAGACGCGTAAAAATTATCATTATGCCTTTGCTTAAATTTCCACATTTTTTTTCCATATTATGCAAATATCTGTTTATTTTTGTGAAGTAAAAGGGCTGAAACTTTTTTTAGGACATTGGTGCTACTACTTCTACTACTAAAATCACGCCATTTTCCTGTAAGGATAGGCTACACACGTCTATCCTGACAAACATTCCAAGCTTCTTCCACATTCATACATCTTGTCATACATGCCCTTCAGTTCTGTCTGCTTTTGACATGACCAGACTTAAGATTTCGGTTTACCTAATTATGCTATGTATTTCTCGGTCGTCCTCGTCCTAGGTTACTGTTCACTCTCACCATAAATATCAGTTTTGCAATTTTTTTGCCATCTATTCGTTCTAAACACACCATATCATCGACCCTTTCTTGATCTAATCAATTATTCCTGTCTCAGATTTGCTCTCTCGCCTGATTTCATCATTCATAACGTTGTCATATATTGATTTCCCACATAGTTTAAGGCAAACCTGTAATATAAAAGTTTTTTTAACAATTCAAGGATCTTATTATACTACTATATTCTTATTTTATCTTATTTATTTGATTAATTATACAATTTAAAAAGTATTTACCTGATAAACATTTTATCATGCTTTCGTTTATAATTCTACAAATACTCTTTAAAGATAAAGGAGAAAAACTTTATGAAAAATCGTCGTCATCATTTCAAGTCCAAGAATATTGCAGTGTAGAACCACCTTAAAAACAATTATTTCACATCCACCCTGCCAGGAATCGAACCTAGGAGTACTCTTAAGCACAGTAAGAGAACGCACTAAACACACACTACGAGGCGGACTTTACTCTATTCGATTTTATTTTTAGAATATTAACCATTATTATTATTATTGCTTTATTTTTCTCAAAGCAAAAAAACACTCGTCCAGGATTTTAATTTAATTTCACACGCATTAAAGATATAATAGAACGGACGCAGCAAACTCCGGACAACATTCATCAAGCGGAGGCGATACGGTTGGCGGGGCCATATGCTGCGGATGCCTCCTGAGAGTCTTAACCACGCTTGCCTACTATACAAGGCACCAGGTTCTCGTCGTCCTGGACGTCCTCTGCTGACTGTTTGTCGGCAGTTTATGTCAGAACTACGGGACGCGAACCTAACTTGAAAGGACGCACAGGATCTGGCAGTCAATAGAGATGCATGGAGGCTCTTTGTGGACACCATATGCTCCAACTAGGGAGCGGACATGGAATGATGATGATAAATTGTATAATTAATAATAGATTATTTTCATGACTGGTGCAAAATAAGTAACCTTTAATTAAATATCAATAAATGCAAAATAATTTCTTACCGTAAATCTAAAAAAAAATTACCTTCGATTATAAACTTAATGACCAAATTCTTTCCGTTGTAACTTCAATAAGAGATCTCGGGGTGATTCTAGACAACAAACTAAATTTTAATGAACACATTGACTGTATCATTGACAAATCTCTTAAATTCTTTGGATTTGTTAATAGAATAACTTAATAAATCCGATTTTGACAATATATTAACTCTAAAACCACTTTACTGCTCATTGGTTCGTCCTATTCTTGAATACGCCTCCGTAATATAGTCTTCTTTAAATGTTACTGATATAAATCGCATTGAATCAGTTCAGCATAAATTTATAAGAAAAATTGCCTTCAAACTAGGAATCACAAGAGATCACCATAACTATACCGACATGGAACTTTTCCTGAATATATCCAGTCTCTCACAACGTCGATTAATTGCAGATTTAATTTGCATGTTTAAGATACTTAATAGTTTATTCGATGTCCCGACTATTCTTCAACAAATATCTTTTAATGTTCCTTCACGTAGACTCAGAAATAATGAAATTCTGTTCCCGGTCATCACAAGACTTATTATGGTTTACATGCGCCTCTACCCAGAATGATTGGATTTGTTAATGAAAATAAAGGTCTTAATTATTTTGTTTGTAAATTGAGTTTTTTTACAAATTGTTGTTGCCTGTTTAGTGTATTAAAAAAAAAATTTTTTAAAAGAAGTATTTGCGTTTTTATGATTTACCCAAATATTTCATTTTGAGGGCCATTTTCAACGAGTTGTAAATAACTCACCATTAGAGATTAACTTGTCTTTGCTTTTCTTTGTTGTATTCCTTCTATTATTTGTTACTCTTTATTTTTGTTTTTCGTAATATAATAAGTTTAAATTGGACATTTTCCGTAAATTCGTTAAATAAAAATAACAATAATAAAATGAAAAATATTATTGAACTTGATTATAGTAAATTTACTCGTGAAAACAATTTTAAAGGTAATAAAGTGTATTTTCCAGATAATTACCGCGATGCGTCTTAATTTGTATTACTTGTAACGTTTTGATCTTTCTAGAACAAAGCGTATTTTCCAAATTATATCCGCTCATAAAAAGTGGAGCATATTAAATGGTAACAACAATGCGATACTAGGAAGACCTAGAAAAAAATGTCATGACCAAATCCAATAAAACTGTATTAATGTAGATGATGTAAAGTCTATATACAAAGACAGAGTGGTGTCTCGTTTTATCCCCTCTGCCTAACCCTACAGTCAAGCGGCGGGATGGTTTGTCCTTTTTTATTTAGTGTGGTACCCTGATTCTCACATACCTTTATTTGCATCTGATTATTGTGAAGAAGAAGAAGTCCTAGAAAATCAAAGTGTGAAAGCATTTAATCATGTGTAATCCTCTCGAAACCTTTAAAGATTTAAATTGGTCGAAAATTAGAAGGATTTTCCTTTTCTCTAGATTTGTAAAGTGGAATCAACTAATTACATTTTAGTAACTTAGAGATTTTTTTTCAATACATTTATTAAAAACAGGCTCTAAATGAGGTGCTTAAATATTAAAGCAGATATACCTCATAAAGCTTCAGTGTGGTGTGTAGGGAAATTTGTTGGTGAATCAAATGTAGCGCATCTGGGTCATTTCTTCCTCGAAAGTAAGATGATATAATTGATGATCGATGATAATATTACGCTTCGGATTCCAGTCTAGGGACCATCTTTGGGAGATCTATATTCTTCTACAAATATTTAAACATTATCTTTATATTAATGATTGAAACAACTGGTCTTATTTATTTTACTGAAAAAATAAAAACCTTGATGTGGGGTGTCAGACAATTTTGATGAATAGTTATTTAAACATCGTTTTTCTGCCACTCTCTCGCAAATGCCTAAATGCCTCCCCGGCGCTGTGCGGAAAAGAAAAGAAAAAACAGAGAATACGATTGTACAAAGAAAAGCAAGACCGCATTTCGTCTTAATAAATAAATATTTGTAATAAATAATGTCGACGGTGAAAAGGAAACAGTTACTAAGCCACATGTAGCAAATTTACAAAAAAGCCAATTTAAGTATTTTTAAATAATAAGAATCTGAAATTTTAAATTTTTATTTTCATAATAAAAGAATAACTTTTTAAAAATTCATAATAAAAATAAAATACAAAAAATCATAAATTGGCTCCTCTGTAAATTTGGTATAATATTATGCCCCTAGTAACTTTTTTCTTTTCTCATCGATATGTTTTACCGCAATGTTTAAAATGCTTAATATAAAATTGCTTCTTAATTAATCTTTGTACACTAACCAACGGTTTATGACCCCTAACTTTTTATAATCTATTATACATATCGCGAATTTGCTGTATTTACTGTGGGCGCTCGGGCGCTGCACGGTATGTTTGTGGATTGTTATGTAGTACCTGCTTTTGAATTTTATTGCATATTATTCGTGCAACATTTTTATTTAAAGAAATATTTTACAACAAATATATAGCAACACAAACTGTTTCATAATTTTGCATAATCACGTTACGAAATATAAAATCAAACATCTATTTTCTTATTAAGTTCTCTCCCACCCCTTCCCTATCTTGCATATTCCATTTCATATACACATTCATACACACACACACACACACACATACACACACATATATTGTTCAGTTACTTATTTTTTTTAAGGTACTTAATATTTCTTTTTGTGCAATCGTTTAATTGGATAAAAAATTACATTTTAAAATCAGCGCGTACTAACGTAAAAATTATTTTTAAATATGCCTTATTTAAACAAAAATATATTTGAAGTACTAACTTTGTGGCAATTTCTTACAATAAAATAAAAACGTCTAAAATAACTTTATTTTAAACCAATTTAAAAAAATCTACCCACCGGTTACAAAGCAACACTTCTTTATCAACGTATAATTAACAAATTATTCTTATTCTACATTATTTTTAACTGTGTTTACCAAATATTAAAATCGCAACATATGGAGCTTATGAGTCTTTTTTTGTAATGTTTTTCTGAATGATTATGATAAAATTATAAATAAACTTTTAAAAGAAACTTTTGGTTAAGTTTTACTTTTTATTATTTTGACCAACGGGCGCTTTTGCCTAAAGAGGCATCTTCAAGACTGTTGAATTGTTTACAACGTTTACAGTTTATACTATTCTAAACATATTTTGGAGATAAGATCAGATAATTATTTTAACAGGGGACAGAAAACATAAATATTTACAAAAACCGTTTATTTTCGAGACTTTAGAGACCGAAATTGCGAAAGCGCTCGTTGGTCAAAATAATAAAAAGTAAAACTAAACCAAGAAATTTCATTAATAGTTTTCTTTATAATTTTATCATAATCATTAACTATGGAGTTTTATCAAAAAAAATCAACAAAAAACATTAATATTATGTTTTTCTTGTTGTAAAGATGTTAATATTTAGTAAACGCTGTTAAAAACAACAAAAAAAACGATAATATTCATTAGTTAAACCTTGATAAAGAAGCTTGTGTAGCTTTGAAACCGGTCGATAGAAAAAACCAAGTTGTCGTGTATTTATTTTAAAATGTCTAATTATTTATTTTACGTTAATTTCGAGGTAATTACTGCAATTGGATAACTTCAAAATCAGCAATTGTGAGTTGTTCACTAAAAATATTTTTTTTTATCTTTCTCCATGAATGCTTTAAATAGACAAGTCATTCGTTCAAATTATTATAATAATATTTTAAGATTTTAATGTATCATGGCTTGCCTATTTGTAGCATGCATGGAGGAAGACACAAAAATGTGATGTTAGTGGGTAACTCAAAAATGATGATTTTTTTAGTTGTGGTAATTATCCCACGATATTACTTTCAAGATAATATATGAATATAAAAAGTGAAACAATATAATTTGAGAGATTTTGCGAAAATAAGTACACTTAAAAAAAGTAAGCACACATCTTTTTCTCTTACATCACTTCACATAACATACATTAATATTGTTATTTTTAATCAAATTTCTCTACTGAAATTTGCATTACTGATAAAATCGCTTTAATGAAATTTTATCAACTACCGTTGGTTTAAATTTTTTTCCTTACATTGCTTTTTCAAATTTTAAAGATTACTTGCTATACCTGTTATTCTTTTTTTTTCTCTGCTGCATTTATGTTTTTATACTTTAAAACTACTTTTAATTAATAAAATAAAATAAATAAAACTTTGTTTTTAACCACTATTTTTTTATTATTGTTTTTTCCACGGACCGGTTTCTTACCGATTACTTATATTGTATATGTATATAAAATCTATATATTGCTGCTCTTACTAAATTGTATCATTAATTTTGAAGATGTTTTTTTAAATTTACTTAAATTTATTGTCTTATATTATTTCATTTAAAGATTCTTCTCATCGTTTCTTTGAATCCCATAAAATATGTATCTGTATATTTATGATTTTACTTTTTGAAAATGTTCCTTTTTGAAAATGTTTTTTTTATTTTTTTATATTTGAGCATGTTTTTCACTCTTCATTTGAATTCTTACCTTTAATTACCGCACAAAAAAAATTCTTCATTTTTATTATTATTTCCATTTGTAAATACTATAAACTTTTGAATAACTTTTATTACTTTAATTTTAATTTTTAAACAACTTCCATCCATGTTTTTTTTCCTTACCTTTTTTGTACTTTCATTGATAACCTTACATGATATAATTATTAAATATAATGAAAACTTCACTGGTCCATTGGTTAAGTCCAACTGTGTAAACTATAAAACCACGTAACCGTACTGTATGTTTCCTAAAAAAAAGAATATCTTAAAAAACTTCTGTTTTCCACGTGCGTCTCAATAAGTTTTCATGAAAATCATTATAGTGCGCCTAAAAACAATTATTATGTTTACTTGGTTCACCGATAGGCAAAAAACCCCCAAATTCAATCGCACTGTACGTTTTAAATATATTTTTAAAAAGCAAAGAATATTTTCACACATAGAACGATACCGAAGAAATACTCGTATATTGTTAGTAAAAAAAATAAGTCCGACTAGATTTATAACTACTACATCCCAAGCCAAATATATTTGCATTACGTGAGAGTTCATGTGATGTTGGTTCTAGATGCAAAATAAAAAAGTAATCTATTGCGGGTATATTAGTCCATTAACCTTATAAATTGAATCAGCATTCACTTCGTAACACTTCATTATTCATGATTATGAAAATAAAACTTTGTTATTAGTGTTACACTTACACATTAATAAATAATAGATAGCAACCACTCATTCCACAATCACACCTAAAAACCATTCACCAAGTAAATAAGAAAGGCATTAATATGAACAATCTCGAAATAATATAAAATTCACAAAAGTATAAATTCTCAGAAGAATTGAATTGATAATCACACATTGATTCACATCTCGCCTTTATTGACAATGTCCCCTTTGAAATATGATACTGGACCTTCCTCATTCCACTTGCCACCTCCGTAGACTGTTAACACCCTCTTGGTCAAGTGAATATCTTTCCACATACCAAATATTAGGCTTAATTATTGTAACTTCCATTTATGTGCTAGATTTTATGAACTTAATTCCCACTAACTAAATCATTATTTTCTTCATTGATCATATTTCCGTATCTGCATTTTAGATGACTGTTCATAAATATGCTAACACTTTAGATAAGTAGTATAACCACCCTGCTTTAGGTTCCATCACTGATTATTTTGTTTGATTTTTTGTATAGATTCTATAATGACACCGTGAACAATATTCTGTATATCTATATTAGTTTTTTATCGCCCGTCAATGGGAGAAGTGCTATTCCGAAACTGTAGTAGTGTTCTTGTAAAATAAAAAAATGTCGAATTAGCAAAATTATGTTTATATTGGCAAAATTGAATTTTGCTATTGTTTTGGCGTACGAACAAACACTCTTTGACTTTTGTGATAACTACTTTGGTCTGTGAGATTTTTCTATGGGCGAGTTTCGAAAGATTTGTTATATTTAAAGATTTGAATTAGACTAGTTATTAGTTATGAAATAAAAGGCGTATATCCAAATCAAGTGACTGTGATTTGTTGTATAAAATTCAATTAACAATTATTCTACATAAATTTAACAAAATTACTCGTTTGTATGTTAGCCTACGGCTAAAATAAAGCCCTATATTGATTGTACAATCAAATGTTGTGTCAGCTGTAATTCTGATATAATAATCATTTTCTTTACGTCGTCAATACAATTAAAATAAGAAGCCTGAACGACTTTTTTTATTGTTTTAAATTAATATACATTTACGTAAATATATGGCAGGTGCTCACATTATTACAGGAACGATATTTTCGTAACCTATTGGGCTAATTTATGTTACGTGATGTTTTAAAATTTGTATGAAGTCAAAACAATACCCTCTATCCATACAAAACAAAAGCAGGCTCTAATGATATTTACTCTTCCAGCTTAGGTGCTCATAAAAATATATATACATGTACGAAATTTAAGATATATTTACTGACGTTCCTCCCAAAATTTAAGAGCAGCAAGTAAAGAAGATAATGGTACTTAATTTATTATATTTATTTAATAGTAGGAAAATGCATTAACCAATTTGTCTTGAGGGCGACAAATTTCCACTAGATTTCTTCTTGGAATTTTTTTCCTTGAGAGCCACTAATTAAATAATAATAAAAAAATAATTAAAATCAATCTACAATAATTTTACGTATTACACGTTTGTACAGACTTCTTAAATCGTGCGAAGGTTTTCACGGTCACTGTTATCAATATTATGTATCTTTTTTGGGTAATACCGTGTATGTTGGATTTGATCCGACGTTTCGGCTACCATTGCAGGAGCCATCTTTAGGGAAAACTGTGTGTTTTATAAAGAAATGTATGTGTTTATGTACTAGTAATTTGTACCGTGTCACGTCGGATCAAATCCAACATACACGGTATTACCCAAAAAAGATACATAATATTCTTAAATCGTCTTCGGAAAAATGTAGATTCGTATATTAGCCATTGTCTAGGAAATTGAGTAATTGCATATCTGAACGTGAATGCAAATATTTCAATGAAATAACCAATATACTTAACGACAGCAGAGCTAATGGTGTCAAACGTTTTAGCAAACTTGGAAAATAATAATGAGCAAATATGACTATTATGAATACTCGAATGCTACTAAAGAACATTAATATAACTTAACTTGTCAAGTCATTATGTAAAATTGATTTCAGAGTAAAAACGATATTTTTTTATACTATTCTTTATTGGGAAACGAAAAAAAAATGACCTCTTAGTAAAAAAATAAAACTTGCATTTTTTTGCGAACACAATATTTTGGAAGGGCCTGTTAAGATCTTATGGACGAAATCAACTTTCAGGAGAAAGGTGATTCTGGAATTTATTTGGGAGGAGTGATTTGAGTTAGAAACTTTTTAATGATTTTAAAATAATTTAATTTGGTTGTTTCATTCAAATTAAATGTTCATCCTTTCTATATTGTTGAGCTATTTTTTAATAATGATTTTGTTGTTAAACTTCTTGTAAAATTATTGTCACACTTTATTATTTAAGACTTTTATTCGTCCCAATTCAGTACAAACATTTTACCATGGTGTTGGGACTTGTGTTTTTCTTCTTCTTATGGTTTCTCTCCCCAATGGAGGTTGGAAATCATCGTAGCGATTCTTATTTTGTTGGCAACTGCCCTTAACAAGGACTAAGTGCTGCAATGGAACCAGTCGCGCAAGTTCTTAAGCCTTCTACCTGCACTGCGTTTTCCTTCAATCCTTATCTGCAGAATGACTGGTAAAATTTTATATTTTCGCCTCTCATCACATGCCCAAAGTACTCAAGTTTTCTTTTTTTTTATGGTCTTTAGTACCTATTTATCTTTTTCCATTCGTCAGAGAAGATCATTGATTCGGACTCTATCCACCCAGAAGATTTTTAATATCCTCCTGTAGCACCACATTTCAAAGGTTTTGATCTTTTTTGAAGTGTTTGGGTGAGTGCCCACGTTTCGACGCCGTAAAAAAGTACTGAAAAGACGTAACATCGAGCAATGCGCTTTCGGTGGTCTAAATTAAAGTCTCTACTGCAAAGAAGGTCACGCATCCTGAAAAAACAGTCTCGCGCCATCTCTATTTTGACTTTAATCACTTGCGAGTGATCCCATTTATCATTCAGCCAGCATCCTAAATATTCATATTGATGAACTTGCTCAATAACCTGCCCTCCAAGTTTTAAAGTAATTGGGAAAGTTTGAGGCTTTTTCCAAATAACCATACATTTAGTCTTGGAAATATTCATCTCTAGGCCTTTATTCAAACTTGCCGTGTTAACTTTGTTCAATAATAGTCACAGGCTTTTCATAATATCTGCTAGAAGGACAGTATCATCCGCATATCGGATATTGTTTATAATGCCGTTTGTTAGTTCATTTAGCGTATCTCTAAAAATGGCTTCTGAGTACATATCAAAAAGGAGAAGAGACAGAATGCATGCTTGCCGGACTCCTCGACATATGCCTATATCCGATGTCAATTCATCATCCTTTTTCACTGCAGCTTTTTGATGCCAGTAGAGGTTACCAATTATCCTTAAATCTCTTTATCTAGGATGTTTATTTTTAAAATTTCTAGAAGTTTTTGGTGACGAACTTTATCAAAAGCTTTAGCATAGTCTATGAAACATGCGTATATATCTACGTTCATGTCGTGGCATCTTTCAACAAGCAATTGAATACAAAAGAGAGCTTCTCTTGTATCATATCCATTCCTAAAACCTTCCTTGTGTTTCAATAAATGTAAATTAATATATAATGATTAAATGGCAAATAAGACGTGCCTAATATAAGTATAATAATATGTATTAGATGTACGAGATTGCAGTCTACCTTTGTTGTGGCGCCTGGTAGACAAAATTATTTCGCAAATTCTCCAATCATCAGGCAACACCGGCTCAGAAACGAGTATCGAGAAATTGATATGTTTTGTTTTCCATTGCTAGTTTTTAGAATAGGAATTCTTACGGGGATAAAATCAAAATGATGTGCATTATTCGAATTCCGTAAAAATGACTCTGAATTGTGTTTTTCTTGTTTACACTTTTATGATACCTTTTAACTTTATTTTTTTTCTTTGAAACTGTTATAATTTTTCGACACATTTAATTATGTACACGCAATATTGTATCTTTAAATTTATAAAACAAAATGTCATTTGATACATTATCCTTATTCTTATTGTTGTTTATTTATAACTACATCCACGTTAACTTGTTCTAAGACAAATCTCTTAGATTTTAATTTTATACGTGCAATGTAAAAGTCGTCTGGGTGTACATATAATAGGAAATACATGAATAATAAAGTGTCAAAAGAACATTACTAAAAAACAGGTTGTGGTTCCGTAGCTAGTGTTGCGGACTCGCGGATCAGAGGCCCGAGGTTCGAACATCACTATTCCCCAACTTTATTACCATTTTTTCAATGGTAAGTTATTATTTACAACTCGTTGAAAATGGCTTCAACACTGAAATATATTGGTAAATTAAAAGATCATAAATATTTATTTAAAAAAATATGTGAATACATAAAATAACAATATACGACTGTCATTCGATTGACATTAAAAAATTAATTTAAAAAATCCCGAAAAATCGTCATGGCGTCTCCAAATAAAATTCCTTTGTCCAAAAAAAAACTGTTCCCTAATCCTTACTGCTCTGTTTTTCTTAGTTGCAGTATAATCATTACATTTTCTCACGTCGGATAACGGAAAAAGTGCGATAGTGAGTAAGGGCAACAGAGGCATTTACCCATAAGTTGAGATGCAGTTGACTTTGTGTTTGTAACGTGTGTATTTAATTATATGTAATTGCAGCCGCATGCTTGAAATAAATATCAAAATTCTTTTAAAGCAGAATTTCAAAAATAAACTCCATAAATTATTATGTTTACGGATGTATTCGAGAAAGTAAACTAATTAACCTTTATTGCAATAATAAATTAACAGGAAAGCAAGTGATCTTATGAAACTTCCAACGAAAGGTCAAGGAAGAAACCCAATGCTGATATTTAAAAATAATAATAATTATTTATTTAGGACGGAGTCCATTAATTAATTGCTCACATCGTTAATGTTGAAAATAAATATGTCGTTTATAAAATATTACAATTTTTAATATTTATTCATTACTAATGTATTTCATAAAAACGTCAAGTATATCCAAATAAAATAGTAATTTTATATCGTCATCCGGGCAACACGCAATGTCATGTGTGCGCAATATTATGATTAAATAATTGATACAATTATCATATCTCTTCAGATTTCGGGGTTCTACATGGTTTTAATGAATAATTAATTTTAAAATGCGCATTTTTTATTATTTATTTTAATAACATAATTTTATGTTTTTTCAAAATATACGTAAGAGGTAAAACAGATAATTAAAAAAATAAGAATAATTACACAGCAATAAAATACATATTAACAGTAAGAATAGTACAATTTTTTGAGTTTGTCCAAATTTTTGTAGACAAGGACTGGATTCAACTCCCTGGGGAGCTGTTTATATTAACATATTATAATAGAGATGAAGAACACTTAAGAGAAGGCAATATGGAAGTCTAGGCATCTACAGGGCTTATGACCTGTTAATGGCTGGTTTAAGTGGCCACTTTACACACTGTGTAACATTCACCACTCACCATGTTCAAAAACTGAATAAACTCAAAATATTGTTGATAAATTACCTGGTCCATGAAGATGTATAGAAATTGAAAAAATAATATTTTCAGGCGTGACCTAGTATGTAGGTGAAATAATTCAATTAGATGAATCTCACCCGCATAAATAAAGGTTTCAGCTCTTAACCTTCACAAACATCAAAAGATGAAAGAATTGAAGGAATATAGATGTTCAAATATAGGCAGAATGGTGAATGTTACACAGTGTGTAAAGTGGCCACTTAAACCAGCAATTGACAGGTCATAAGCCCTGTAGATGCCAAGACTTCCATATTGCCTTATCTTAAGTGTTCTTCATCTCTGTTGTAATATGTTAAGCAAGAATAGTATACCAAAAAAATCTATAAAGGCATGGCCTGTTCGTGGGTATAAAAGAAATGTTTATGAATTTTTCGCTTCTATAATAAATAGACAGGTATAATATTTTTGTATATTATAAAAAAGAGAAAGTCAATTATTCTGTAAGAGATAAGAAGGTAATTATTTATTCTATAGTAATTTAAAAAAGGAAATAAATAATATAAAAAAACATAAAATTATTCCTTAAAAGAGCAACAAAATATTTCATAGATAAAAAGAGTTAATATCTTTAGTTAGAATCCAGAATAGTGCGTGTTTTTTAAAAGAAGTAAAATTTTGAAAGATTGGGATTAACGAAATATTATCAGTAAAAAATGAAATAAACATTTTTGGGTCTGTAAATATGCACGGCTCTGTGCTATCTTCGTTTTACAATGTAGTATTTCTAGCACACGATTCCTTCTTAGACTTTATTTGAATTACTTAAGAATGAAACATATTAACAATATTTTGAGTTTGTTCAAATGTTTGTAGACAAGGACTGGATTCAATTCCCCGGGGAGCTGTTTATATTAACATATTAAAACAGAGATGAAGAACATTTAAGAAAAGGTAATATAGAAGTCTAGGCATCTAGAGGGCTTATGACCTGTCAATGGCTGGTTTAAATGGCCACTTTACACACTGTGTAACATTCACCGTTCTGCCCATATTTGAAGACCTAAAAAAAGATGGTCCGACGACATAGCTGCTGTGGGGGGTAAAAATTGGCTGCAAGCAGCAACCGAACGAAAGAAATGGAAGGGGATGGAAGAGGCCTATATCCAGCAGTGGAGGTCAGAAGGCTGAAGAAGAAGAAGAAGGAGAGGAAGAATGGGCCTTTTCCAAACATTAAACGTTTGTTTAATGTTAATAGAACGGTCATTAAATAACTATTCCGACCAGATTCGAAACACATAAGTTGATTTACAGATCTTCTATCTGAACATCAGATTGACTGAACAAATATTTTTAAATCTTTCATAACTTGCAAGTAATAAAAATGTACGTCGGTATCTGAGAACTTAACCTAAAAAATTGTAAAAGACGGACGCCGGTTGCTATAGTTCGAATTAAAACATATTCATATACATACATAAGTAGGTACCTAGAATTCTTTTTCCAGGTTATTCAATATTTCTGCAATCTTGTAACATTACTCGTAAAATTTTGGTACTCTACACATTTTACTGCTGACTGTATTAAATTTCAGATGAATAGTATCAAATTAAAACGGTATTTAAGTACTTTTTGTAGGAACCTTTCACTCCTTTACATTATATTGTGAAATTTTTATGATTGTTATGAGTTATGACTTTTGCATAAGTATTTTATTACATCAAACGTAAATGTTATGTTTGCAATTAAACATTTTTAAGAGTTTTTTATTCAGTTTTTATTCGGTATTGCTGGGAGTTAAGCTTTGCCACAGTCGATGTTAGTTAAAATCATGGTAGAAATATTTTTTCAAGTATGTCCAAATGCTTGCAAACTGGCTGGATTTCCTGAAATATGGAAGAATATGGAGTCTAGGTATTACAGGGCTTATGACCAACTGTCATTGGCTGGTTAAGGTGTCCACTTTTCAAACTGTGTAACGTTCACCTTTTCGCCCATGTTTGGACATCTGCAACTCCTCCATCTGTCGACCCTTGTGAAGTAAAAGAGCTGAAACCTTTATCATGTGGGTAAGACTCATCCGGCTGAACCAATATACCCACTAGGAGCAAAAAAAGATTTTGGTTGCGTTAGAGTGAGATGGATATATGAGTTATATGATGGATATCTTATGCCTGTCCAGGAACATGAAATGCAATGTAGAACTATATTTTCAAACAAAATTTAACGTCGACCTTTCCAGGAATAAAACCCCAGGCTCAAGCATTGAAGGCAAACGCACCAACCAGTACATTAGGTGGCGAGATTATTTTTTACTTGATTTCCTCATTATAGTCATCGAACACTCGTCCAGGGTTCTAGTTCTATTTCACACACCGAACTGTATTTCTCATCTACCAGACCACATAAAAATATCAGGGATTATTTATCTTACACAGTTTGAGGTTTCTATTGAATTAATTGTAATCGGCTAATAGTTAAAAACACGTAATATTATGAATCGTGAAATTTCTCTTTGTCAGACTAGTGATGGAAGTTAAAAAATACAGCACAAGAAAATATATCGACATTGCATTAAACGATAACACTATTTGTAAGAAAAAAAGCACCTAACTTGTTAACAACGTTAAAGAAATTTCATACAAAATGCAGACAATGATCGATAAAATGGCTGTTTTATGTAGTTTTTATTTGTACAACGCATTTCTCATGTTATTCCATCAAGCTACTCGCACACTTCATTGTCTTTTGTAATGAGAGTATTTGTAATGGCAATATGTGAGATGGGGGTATAGACTAATAGGTAACTAGTGTAAGCATCGTAAAATAACCGTAAATAAAGTATTATTACGATAAAATATATATTTTTTTTAATATCACAAAGATTGTTCACCAATAAGGAATTTCAGCCCTACGGGAAATTGGATACAAACTCAATAAAATAGCATTATATCAACTCATTAGTTAACCCAAAACAAAAAATTTGATAATGATCCTTAAGATAAAAATAACTTTATTTAATTAACTTTCATATAATTTTGAATTGTCTATCCTTACCTCTGTTTTGGATAAATACATTGAACTCCTTAATAAAGATTCCAGTCTCGAAGATGTCGCGAAAGCAATGAAACCGGTCACTGGATATTCCAAATTTGTGGATTAAAGTATCACTCGTCTTTTATTTATTTAATAAATTACAATGAACTTCCATCAAGAATTTTCACTTACAAACTTAAATGTTTTTTTTTTTATATGCTATTAATATCAATACAATTTAATTTCTGATTACACATATTGCAGGTTCTATTTACAAATGAATTTTGAAAAGATTTAGTGGAACATTTAGAACATAGAGATTGGTTTCTGGTCTGCGTTGCTGGGACTCACGCAATCATGTTATTTAAAGTTTTATATATAAAAATGGCTTCAGCCATATTCCTGCGAGTTTGGAGAGTTTGGAGTTCAGGTTAGTTTGTAGATTCATCTGGACCTGTATTCAGAGTCAACCGTCTAAAACTGCAATACGATATAAACTTTGATTGTATAGATTCAGTTCGGTTAGTGTATTTTTTGTATTGAGAGCTCCAAGCGGGAGATGCAAATTCTAACTTACTTTGAACATATGTAAAGTAAAGAATTCTAAGAGTGCGCGCATGATTGAATTCTCTCCCTATACGGAAAAGGAAACCTAACATTTTGTATGATTTTTTCACAATTGAGTCATCTTGCATTGACGGTGATCGTTGATATACAGCGATTTAAGTCATAATACAATATCATATTATGCACCATTAGGTGTAAATAATGAAATTATAATTTGAATAATAAGAAAATGTAGGTTAATTACTTATTACAATTTTTAGATCAACAAGTCACTGACGTATAACAAAAATTGGTAATTATAGAAAAGTTTTTATGTCAAACCTGCTTTCCGTTTGCTCTTTGCTGAGAATGAATTATTAAGAGTGTGACAAGAGTTTGCAGATAAAAGTCGATAGTATCTTTAGCTTACCTAAGCGTGAAAAGATAATGCATCTGAATTAGATCATGTTAAAGGAAATCTTTTGCCGTGTAATAAAAGTTAAAGTTGATATGGATTGAAAAATTGCTTGCAAAGCTGATTGCTTAGTACCGAGAAGAATCCATTATTATTCATTTGTTGATTCCACATTATTATGTGTTTAATTTTCACAATAATACTGTTCATTTCGTTTTTGAAACTAACTGCAATTTATCCTAAATAAAGTTTCGTAAATGTTTTTATAAAACAGTAAAAGCACTTAAATGACTCAATGTTGAATTGGTGTTTGCGATTTTGACGAAAAACAGCAATTATTCGTTAGAGTGTATCGTATTTTACGTAAATAAGTTGTATCAAGATTTCCTTAATTTACAAAATAGTATTAACAAATTACATCAGGGATGGATAATATTTTATGGAAGTCTAGGCATTCACAAGGCTTATGACCTGTCATTGACTGGTGTAAGTGGCCACTTTATACACTGTGTTAATATTTCTTAAATTTTTCCATCTGTTGATTTTAGTGTAATTAAAGAGCTGAAGCCTTTATAGTTGTGAAGAGATTCATCTGATCGAATTATTTCACATACTAAGCAACGCCTGAAAACGATTTTCTTATTTTTAAACTTCTTCTTGGACCAGTTGTTTGTATTCAGGTCATAAGCCCTATAAATGCCTAGACTTCCATATTAACTACTCTAAAATACTTTACATCTCTGTTGTAATTTGTCAATTTTAATGACTCCTTAGGGGATGAAATCCAGTCTTTTGTCTACAAACGTTTGGAAAAACTCAAAATATTGTTTATTAAAGGAATAAAAAAAATTAAAAAATTAACGAATTTGAGAAGAATAAGTCAATCGCATACCAGAATAATATAAAAATTCCTAAATTCCACACAAGTCATGGTCAAAATAGTTTTATTTTCAAAGGAATAAAAAATAATACTTTTTATATTTTTGTATTTTTTTTGTATTACATTTTTCTGTATCCACGAGGATGAATAATACAGTTCTTGTGTGGAATATAATTGTTTTTGACTCAATAGCTGTTCTCTGGTAAAAACTCAATAATAATAATATTTGGCTGATTTATATAGCGCCATTTTTGTAAAAAATCACCTCAAGGGCGCTTTACAATTGTATATCTAAACTTACATTCTAACTAAACTCAAGTGATATATTATATTTCCAGATTTAAAATTGAGGGTATGATAGTTTAAAGAAGTGGGATTTTAGTTGGGATCTGTGTAGTGATTGGCGAATTAGCCTACCATTCTCGAGGACCTGGGTCTGATTCCTGGAAGGGTAGACGTGGAATACTGGTTTTAAAGAGTATTTAAATTACAATATTTAATTTTTAAATTTTAAAAGTATTATTAATATTTATTTTTTTTAATCTAAAAAAAAAGAATGATCCGCTAAGCCTCAGTTTAAGAGGCTTGTCAGCAAATGTGAAGGAGAAGATATGAAAATACACCACAATCCCAGACCAATTGAAAAAAAAAAATTCTTGGTTTTTTTTCTTGCAACTGGCAGAAATCGAACTCGCGACGTCAATTTGTCAGTTGGCCGTCTAATCAACTGCCTTGTGGCGCCTGCATTGTTGCTCCTGGACTAGCAGCTGCAGCTAAGGACTGATCACCTTACCTTTAAGTAACAGATGATCGAAATGCGCTATGTTTGCTTCACAAATGCATTGCCGTATGCACCACTTGGTGGGAAAGGGGAATTATAATGATGATATTACGAAATTCTTTTTAGGTAGAAATGAATTTAGAATTAAAAAAAACTATTTCCGTTCCTTTGAATTTGGTTATTTATTTATATAGAATTCTTATTTTGAAAATCTTTACTTGATAGCTACGTAACTTTTTAAACACATTTTTAATGCAATGGTTTCTTCTTTAAACATATTTTTATTCTCATATTGTCTATTGCCCTTTTACGGTGCGAACGCATTGTTCCCACGTCACTATTCATTATTGTGTTGACAATGTTGCAGTTTTGGGCGGGAAAACGAGCATTGTTCGCCGCCATTTTGTACTAGCAGATGTCAGGTTCATTGTCACGAGACTTTTCTTTTTTTCTTTCAAAACAAAGCGGTAAATACTCCACAGAAAAACAATGACTTTATTTTTATAACGTAGAAATTATAATAACTTGCTTTTTCAATGAGTGAGTACGTTACGATATTGATTTATTTTAAAGAAATGTTTGTTTGTATCGCCATTTTTTTTTATATTCATCCGCTACGTGGTTTAATGATCAGTGCGTTAGCCTACAATGCGACAGGGAGAAAACATTATTCAAATGGATGTTCTTACGCTGCAACATTTCCTGGGTGTAGTTTATAGTTCCTGGACTGAACCTGAAGGGTAAAACGGTTCATCTTTATATTGCATGACTAAAATTATCAAGAAACGCTGCGGTTTAAGAACCGATACAGCGCCTTATGCACCATTAGATGTGGAAAGGTAATGATTAAGATGTTCTATCACTTTTAATGAGCAGATACGTGTACCGTGAGGTACTAGACCCGTCGGTACATACCAATGTACTTACCTCAAAACTTGAAGGTGGGGGGCCGGTAGTGTATCTTGTAATCGCTTGGGATAATTTATCCTCAACTTTAATGACATAATGAAGGTATGTCATTTTAATGCATATATGAAATAAACAGACTACAAATACAGCAAAATAAAATATTAAAGTTAGTATATGACCTTCCCTATCTAACAGTAATTAAAGAACTTTTAAAACAAACTAAGCAATTAAATGCAACTGAACTCTTTAAACTAGAATCCTTAAAATTTATTCACAAATATGCCACACAAAAAAATAAATTAAAAAAAGATATGTGTACCACGGCGTACGCTTCCCCTTGTCACCTAACGACGTACCAACCCAAAATTTGAAGGTATGTGGTTGGTAGTGTATCTTCGTAATCGCTTGGGAGAATTTATCTTCAACTATACCGTCATGGTGAAGGTATGACGTCCTTAGCTTCCCATTGTAATCGCGACCCTGAGAAGTATAACCGCGGTCCCAATTCGGAACTAGCACTATGCCTTCATTGATTTATTTTGTTTATTTATTTGTTCTTTTACAATTTGCGTATTTCATTGTCACAGAGGGAAACTAGAAGAAGATGAATGTACTGACCATGTGTATTCGATTGATCACAAATTGACAAAACCGCAGTGAGGGGTACAATGAAAGATTTTAATGTTTTAGTTCTGTTTTTTTCGCGGTTTTATAGGGAAATATCTCCTTTTTTTACAGTTTTAAAGTAAAAAGGGTCTTTTAAATACTGTTCAGTGAAAAAAAAATTTTTGCTTATTACTTATTAGTAGCATAAGAAATATTTTTAAATTTCGAATTTTGAATTCCCGCAAAAACAGTAATTGCTTTGGTTACACCGTGTATTATCTATTCACAAGGTTACACCCGTAATGCGTCACGATTCATGTTCATTTTTAGCTTTGTTCGAAACCATTCAGGTTTTTTTAAAACTTCGTTACGAATCTTGACGTCACAACTGTCAATGCCAAACATGTCGTTGCGTCTTTCGCGTTATGTGCGTTTTTCTAGTGACATATTTTTTCGTATTTTATTTTTCAAGTTATTTATGAAAACATTTCTCCACAATATCCATTTTGATTTAAAAAATACAATAAATGATCCAAAATCCATTTCATATATTTTCAATCGGTATTCGTAGTACGTGATATTTCCCTATTGTAAAGAAATATTACATTATCACTGCTTTAGTTTAAAATAATTGATAGTGAATATGCGAAGCTGAATGAATGAATGAATGAATGAATGAATGAATGAATGAATGAATGAATGAATGAATGAATTATGAACAATTTCGGGTTAGGGGTGAGCGCTGTCAGTGTACTCTCCGGCAGTGGCGAGCCGTGATTTATTTTATAGGTAAGCTATTAAAAATGTTCATTAATTTGTACTACATATAAGTACTTACATAACATGTAAGTAATGTTATTATAAATTACTACTTTTTCTGTGGTTCTTTGAAAATCAACTCAAACAACAATTATTACTAACCACGTGATATACGTAGCTTTTATCTACACTATTTTAATAGAATACTAAACTTGTACAAAAGTTTATTAACACATACCACAATGACATTCAGCAGATATTTTCATTATTTTTATTATTATTATTTATATTTTTTTTAATTTTATTCAGAAAACATACAGTCATACAAAATAAGTACTAAAAACAACAATTTTTTAAAATAAAAAGACCAATTAAGTTTTCATAAATTAAAAAGATATAAACATTAAATGTGACAAAAAATAAATAAGAGTTTTTTTATTTTTATTTAAATCTTAAAGTAGGGCACACATATACATATTGTTATGTGTGTTCTAATAATAACATTGCAAATATATTTAATTTATAAATTGAGTTTTTTTTTATTTAGTTTTAAGTGAGAAAAGAATAATTGTTGACATTTGCGTTTTCCATGGAGGTAATAAATTAAAATAAATAAAAATACCGAATGTACACTTCGAGCCATCCACGCACACACATGAACGCACATATAAAACATACACAAACATATACATTACATGCGGCACATATACATAGCATAAACCACTCAAGATGCTATAGCATAAACCACTATGATCTGTCATTGACAGTACTGTCAAGACTTGAGCACTGGCCGATTTCTTTTAAAATGAATAATGCCTAAAACGGCCACTGCGAACGCCACCTGTCCTATGTGATACATAATATGTCAACGGTATCCCATCGAAGAAAAATAGTCCTTCGGAAATAATGTTCGAAATACTAGTTTCCAAATAGAGAATCTTCTAAAAATATTTGTAATCTGCAAGTTTGTTTTAGTACTAAAAAAGCTGACTTGGGTTAAATTTTTTATTTTTTTATTTATTTCTTAAGTTAGCTTATATTAAAACTAATATAAACTATTATGTACATTTACATCATCTATATATATTTACATTTCCTTACAATAACTTATACATTTATTTTTAAATTCTTTCAGACACTTTTCATTCTTCATACATTCAGGCATCTCATCATACATTTTTAAACCCTTATACATCAAACAATTTTGCGACTCAGCTCTTTTCAATAATGGTAGTCTTATTTTATCCTTTTGTCTAGTAGCATATTCATGACAATTTTTGTTTAAGACAACTTTATCCTTAAAATATTTTGGTAATTTATCGTGAAAAAATTTATGTTTAAATATCAACATATTAAATTTAAGTCTCCTTCTTACAGATAACCATTTTAGTTCATCTCTCATTTTTTTTACATTGCTATATTTATTTTTCTTAAGAACTATTCTCAACGAAAAATACAGTGTACTTTTTTGTATGGAAGAATAAGCTGAGATAATCGGCTAGTTTTATCGTTCAGTGAGAATAGACTGGGCGCACTTCATAGATATTTTTTTGTAGAAAGATATAAACGGCGATTTATAATAAATAACAATTACTTTATATATTTTCCCATAAACATGGTTACTATAAATTATTATAATTTAAAGTCAAATATAATGGTAAGCTGTGCATAATCGCTTACTTTGACGATTCGCCCCTGCTCTCCGGTCCCCGTGATGGTTCGTGGTTTATTATTGCAAGATTAGCAATATTGTAACGTTACATAAGCGTCACCGTAAAAGCAGTAATCATAATCCATTGTATACTCGACGCTGTAGTTATGTCGAATGAATATTATGACTGGTAAAGCTAGCTGTTAAAATTTTACGACTGCTGAAGAATCGAGTGAAGCCGGAACACGAGACCGGCAAATATTCGCCTTCCCTCGATTCCATTTCCTACCGAATGGTAGAAACTTAATTGCCTGTGGAAATCACGTGTGCAAGCGTAGCACGGAACGCATTGTAATCACTGAAATTTCTTTCTTATGCACATATTACTCTGAAACCGGAACGGACTAGAATTAACTGATCATGGTGATATTAATCGTTTGCAATTTTATCCGAACTAATCTAATTCAAAAACAACCTCGCGATAGAAAAAGTACTTACCGTACGACGCAATAAAATGTGTTATGTGGTCTATGAATTTATTATCCACCACGCTTTTTTTTTCTGAATTTAAGAACAGTTTATTGTTAAAATAAAATTAGGAACATTATCACAATTAAGAAAAGGACAATCGAGGCTAATAAACCATGGACTGAAATCATACAATAAACTACCAGACAAAACTAAACAAAAGACTCAGATAACCTTTACAAAAAATGTTAAAAATATTATTATTAACAGTAGAATGTGAATTTTAAAAGTGAAAATATTTTGTTAAATGTATGTAACCCGTAAGGGTTTATCAATGAAATTTAAATAAAATATAAATTTAAAAAATCTTCCAGCCAACCTAAAAGCAGAATGGTAAAAAAAAATGGTCTTAAATCGTAGTGCTGTTTTTTTACTGCGCAATTCCCTTCTTCTTCTTCTTTCTGTGCCATATCAGGTCTCCCCGGCGTTGGCGATCACTCTAGAGTAGGCATTCCGGTCCTGCGCCAACTGGAACAGCGCCTCGACCCCGCGCACTCCCGTCCAGTCGCGGATGTTTCTCAGCCAGGACATCTGTCGCCTTCCAACTCCACGCTTTCCCTCGATCTTTCCCATCATAATCAGCTGTAGAAGCGCATATTTGCTTCCGCGCATGATATGGCCCAGATATGCGAGTTTTCTCCGTTTTCTCTGAGCAATTCCCTATAGCTTATAAATATAAATTTATTTATAAATATGCTTTCGTTATAGACATTATACGAGGAAAAATGTGGAAAAATAAACGTTAATAAATATTTTTTTAAATAAATTTATCAAAAAATATTAGGTACAATTGTAATCTTCCTTAATATTTCACTTTGCTCGAATATTCAATTAAAATTATTTATTGAACATGTGATATTTTAAAGTAATTGAGGTTTTCTTGTTAAACATCATAGGCTTCGGATACCGAATTGATCCCATATTTTATCCACTGCTTTTATATGTTGGTTTGGACATACTGAGCGAATGGGCAGCGAAAGAACACCAAAATAGCTTTACGATGTTAATGTTGAGGATGTAGAAAACGAACAAGATTGAAAAAGACATTGAATTACCAAGTACTTGAAGATAGACATGTCAAAAGTCTGAATAATCAGCGCGCGTGAATAGGTTTAAATGTATAAAAATCGAGGTCGGCGTGCAAAGACATAGTCATATGATATGTTATTCTCTCTGCCTACCTACAGGGAAAGGCGTAAAAAATTGTTTGATTTTACAAGAGTTTTCTTAAGTTTATTGGAAAATATCGCAACATTTTGGCAAAAAGGTACTAAAAATGTTTTAGTAAGTGATTATTCCTCAATAGGATATCAATAAAAATTATCACTAATTGATTATGCGGCATATTTCTTCATTTGCTTTCATAACCTCTATTTGTTATTAAATTTTACTCCTTCGAAATTGAAACAAGAAACACTCTGTATGATTGTTAATAATTTATGTTAGAAATAATGTTTTTAAGAGAAAATTCAAATGGAAAATATTTCAATTACATCAGATTTAATTATTGATTTCCTAGTTTACACAATTATGTTGAAACGTAACCTTTCTTCATTCAATTCTTTACGTAAATTTGATTTTAAGAATGTTTGTTGTAGGTACCTATAGTCAGTATTCATTCCTAATTACCATGTTATCATTTTAAAAATAAAAACAATAAGCAATGTGAGACTAGTTTTACAATTCGAATAAGATATTATGCGATCTGAAAGCGATACGACGATGTTTAGAATATTTCAATCTCATTTTGTTTGTAAACTGTTTTATGATAATATGCTATTAATATTGCAATTTCACAATTATTGGTACAAGCACTCATCATTATTTCGAAATATTGAGGCATTTCTTTTTTTTAACAACTCTATATACAGTGTCAAGTAGTAAAGTTAATAAATAAAATTTTCTATAAAAATATAATATTCATCTGAAATATCATTAAAAATATTCGTGGTTTATTAAGTCCGCTCGATTTTTACCGTAAGGTTTAAATTTTTGTGAATTTTATTATATTTTGTGATTAATTATTTAAAAAATACCCAACCTTATCGTCCCAAATTTTGAATAAAAAAATGGTTATCTTCAACCTATAACAATTGAACATAGTTATGCAAAAAGCAGCTAGCCATAGAAAAGTGAAACTCAGATAATAGCACTTTTATAAAACGAGTGAATAATCAAATCTGCACAACAGTTGGAATGTTTTTGACTTTGACAAATGATATACAAAGAACACATTAGTTTTTGTATATTACAAGCAAGAATCTAATTATGTATTTGACCAGTTTTAATAATTTTTAAGTGCCGTCAGATTTTTCTAGTGCTGTGGGTGTTTTTTGCAAATTGAGAAATGCCGTTTTCGTGGTCGACACTGTTATTCAGAAAAACATAGAATTGACCAAAAACACCAATATCTTATTTTTTCAAAATTGTGGACTGGCTGCTTTCTGCATAACTACGTTAAATTGTTGAAGTATACAAACCTCGCATGCTCATACATTGACATCGTAATAAATCATTTTTTTCTAAATGCTAACCTTGTACGCATGTTTTCAATATAAATCAAATATTGATTTAGAATAAAATAATAATTTTTCCGATAATTTTTTTTTCTGTATTAAGTGAGTGGTTAACCAAATGGTTTTCAATATAATTAGACACTACTAGTGACTAAGGTTTAAAATGTATTCTGTGAACGTATCTCGGACACTGTCCAACGCTGGAATATTGGAGAGGAGGGACAAGGTCAAACCACTCTCAAGGTCATGTTCTACATCAGCCTGCAGTGGAAAACCGAGGAGGAGGCTCAAGAGAGGGTTGTGGTGAGTTTTTGATACTTATTTTTTTAATGATAGGGTACTTTTTTTATTTATAAAATATTTTTTCTGATAAGTAGATACATAGAATGATGGTAGGTAAGATTGCATAAAAAAGGATGGAATAATATGAAAAAAGAGTCTTCAAATTTTAATGGTTTCAAAAAGGTTACAAACGTCTTTTTTTTTTGGATTTTATATAATGTTTTAAATATTATTTACACATAGTCAAATATTATACATTATTATCATCACACACATTTGCATATTACATCATCATAATCATCATTCCCTTTCCGCACCGAATGGTGCATAGGGTACACTGGTATATCAATCAAACCAATCTTAATCATTTTTATTACATGAAGGTAAGATGATCAGTCCTACGGTTTAGGTACCAGTCCAGGGACTATGAAATATTCTAGTGTTAAAACACCCTCTTAAATAAATATTTTATCTCAACCATCTCGGGAATCGAACCCGAGACCTCTTGTATGGTAGGCAAACGCGCTGACCACTACACTACGATGCCGACAATACAAAGGTACTACAAATAATTAAAAGATTACTCCCTTGGCCTCTTTAAGAAAATTCTGCCACTAGCGTCGCAGACAAATGCGCTCAGGCCTCGATAGAGGGGGTATTGATAACACTCACTACACGATACAGCATTTTCTAAGCCAAAATCTAATGAGTTATATGATACGGCCTTAATGTCAAAGAGAAAGTATTTACATTTATATCAAATATATCCTATTTTTCTTCTGTATTTTTGCTTTTGTTTAAAACATACTAGAGCGTTTCATTTTCCATTAGGTATGTTCAAATACTTAATTACATTGGGAAAAGATTTTGTGGCTGAGAACAATGGTCAAGGGATTTGAAGTGTAACACAAGTAGTGCGCTTAAAGCTATGTAAAATGTCTGATTACCATATTTATCCGCTAATCTGCGGTAATTTTTACACCTGTTACTTACGATTTCGTAAACACAATGGCACGCTTACTGATTATGTCTAAAAACATTCAGCCATGTCAAATGTTTACGCCAGATCATTTTTACATTGCTTTCCAATCGAAACTTTTGTTGCTAAGGGTCATTAGATATTTTTCCGAAGCAGATAAATAATACCTCAGCTGTTTAAAAAACAGAGAGACATTTTTAGTTTGGTCTGTTCAAAATAATACATTGAAAGGCATTACACTGAGACGGAAAACTTTTTTGTGAAGCAAATATATAATTCTAGGCACTAACAGAGCTTTTAGGTATCTTTCTCGTTTGATTATTAATTATAATTTATTAATTTGATAGTTTTGTGTCCAGACGGATAAAAAAATAGTTATGTTTGTGAAATAGAAGCAGAATCATGGACGAATATTTTTGAGTTGATAGCTAGTCTCGAGTAAACATTCTGAAAAATGAAATCGAGCGGAGATTCAGCCACCTCGTAGAATAGTGGTTGACGCGCTAGCCTAAAATGGTGGAGGTCCCAGATTTGATTCCTGGCAAAATAAACTTGAAGAATTTGTTTACAAGGCAATATTTAATCATCCTTTTACTGGCACCTAAAGCATAAGACTGATTAACTTTCTTTACATGTTACAAACATTATCTAGGTACGCCGCAGTTGGAACACCAATGCAGTGACTTATGTAATATTGGATGCGGATGGGGAAAAAATTGACTTTTACTGATCGCCCATAATTACATATATTCAATTTTGTTTAAAAGATTGTGCTTAACATCCGCGAGTTCCTGAAGGACGTATCAGGAGTACCCCAGTTAAAATTATATAAATACGACATTTAAAAATAAATCACAACGATTTTCGTGGTAGTGTTTGTACAACTGTTTTTCAATATTTCGAGTTTTCTGCGAAATTCATACATTTTATAATAAATATAATGTTGCGAGGGGATGCTATAATATGACATTGCGATGTTCTTACTGAGACCCGTTGAATAGCATTGATCTAAATTCTCGCAACGTGTTAGCGAGGCTTTACAGCGGGGAGTTATCAGGGGGAATGCATGTAAAATATAAATCACGAAATCTGGATTTTTGTGGTTATGACTGAAAAAACAAAGAAAAATGTGAATTATTATCAAAAGACTTTTTTTTCAAAAGAAAAGAAAGAAATTATTTTTATAGTTTTGATACTTTCTTAACATTATGGTGTAGGATTAAGCTAAAAAAATCAGTATAATGAAAAATCAATTAACAAAAAAAATATTGAAATAATATGCTAAACCCTAGAGCCTCTCAGGCCTAGAAAGGTAAAAGTTTAAATAAATTTAATTGAAAAATGAATCGTCAGCGCACTGTAGACTCGAAAATTAAATTATAACAAATAACATTACCTACTCTAATGTTTCATATTATGAAAGATACGCAAATTAATGAAAATAGACCATAACTAATTGTTAAGTACAGTACCACAATACATAGTAATATTGTTTGGAAAATATTCATGAGCAAACATTTACAATCTGCGATGGCCGAACGATTATTTATTAGATTGCATTAATTTAGAGAAAAGCATTTGTAACTTCTGTAATAGTTAACCTCGCAGTAATGTTGATTTTGTGAAATGATTATAGTATACCTATCTTAACAGGGTTGTATTTTGTCTCCAGCCTGGTGTAATACGTTTGGTGAACATATCATGCGAAAAGTACTTAACGGCTGGATATGAAGCTTCACAATTGGAGTAAGAAAGTTATCCAATCTGAGATATGCTAATGACACCACGCTTATTGCATCGTCAGAAACTGAAATAAAATAACTAATTGACCGAATAGATGTTGCTAGTTCAGACCTAGGACTCTCAATGAATATGAGAAAAACCAAGTTTATGGTAATTGATCGAACTAGTAAAGTAGAACCATTATATTTTTTGCATAACTTAAAAAGATTTAACAATTTCATTTATTTAGGTTCTCTAATCAGCGATGATGGTGGGTGTGAATGTGAAATATGACGATGTGTTGGTAATACCAAAACTGCTAAGCGTCGCGCGTCAGCTGGTGAAGATTTGGGAGAATCGCGGTATAACCATTAACACAAAAAAAGACTGGTGAAGGCTTTGGTTTTTTCAATGTTCATGTACGGTGTGGGGTGTTGGACACAGATAATCTGAAAAGAAAAAAGTCGAAGCTTTCGAAATGTGGTGTGGTGTAGCGGATTTCGGGGACAGCCAGATGGATATATATATCTATACTCCAGGAACTAGATATAAAAAAAAGACTAACATCCACGTGCAAGAAAATAATCCTGCAGTTTTTTAAACATATTTCCGTAGGTAACTCTGATCGTTTGGAGAAAACCATCCTCCTGGGAAGTGTTGAAGGAACACGGTCGCGTGGACGTCAACCGGCAAGATGCGGCATGGTCACTGAAATGCCTACATAAAAGCACAAGACCGCTCCAGGGGGAGAGAGATTGTCCGCAGACAAACCATGCCTGCAGCCGGGTATGATCATCATCTTCAGATATCAGGCATGGCTTAAAGAGATATTACAACAGAGATGTAGACCATTTTGACCTGTCAATAGATGAAAAAAATTAATGGATTATCCCGCATTGCCTAGAGCGTAGGTGAAATGATATAGTCAGATGAATCTCAGCCGCATCAAAAAAGGTTTTAATTCCCTACTTCAGAAAAATCAACTGTTGGAAGAACTGAGGAAATGTGGATATTCAAACATTAATTATGGATATTACAAAATGGCTACTTAAACCTGCCAATGACAGGTTATAATTCATTATTGTTCCCAAATAGCAATTTCTGCCAACCAACGTTGCAGACTTACGGATCAGAGGTTCGAGGTTCGAACCCCACTCTACCCCAACTTGATTCCTATTTTCTAATAGAGAGTTATTTACAACTTGTTCTAAACGATCGTAGATTCCGACTATACATATTATATAGGAGCAGCTTCCATTTCACAATATGTATTTAAGATCATGCAGCTGATATGTTTTCTTACAAATTACAATAATTGCATATTGCAAAATTTACGAAATTTATATTTGCATCTTGTAATTGATAGTTTACGGTATTTCCAAAGCCAAAAATAATAATACAGTTCCCATAAAACAAGATCTATTAATGTGTTTTTTCCTCTCTCCATGGCCATCTTGTAATGGAAGCTATTAAAGGCCATTATGACTTTTACAAAGAAGACGAAAATCATTATGACGAACGTATTTTGCAAATCATTTGAATCAGTCATAAACTATCACCATTAAATGAAATTAACAAAAAACAGCTTTGTATCCCGGAGCCGTGTAAATACGTGATTACATAATCATGCGTTGTGTCCCGGTCCCGTGTTTTCACGTGGTTTACCAGCTGTCTAAAAAAGTGCATTTTATTGACATTTAGTAATACATTTTGAGTACTTTTTTGCTGCTGGTAAACCACGCGAAAACACGGAACCGGGACACAACGCATGGTTATTATAATCACTTGTTTACACGGCTAGAGCAACATTGCGCACTCCATAAAGGCCAATGTTGGCAAAACTATCATACAAAAATTACTTATTCAATTATTTCAAATAAATGAAAGAAGTTTCAATTGATTTAACCATGTATTTTTTATTATTCTGACACTTTTAAGAAACCCTTCACAAAGAATGAAATTTTACAAAAATGGGCCGGGCACAGGGTAAATTCTATGTGTATTCGGCCGGTGCTCAAAGTGTTAACCACTTATTTTTTATTTTTTCTACCGTCATATATGAGTATCAATGCATTGCCCTGTGCACCACTGGGTATGGACAGGAAAACGATAATAACGAATTAATTTAATTATAAGCCTATTCTTAGGTGTCTGTTTTTTGTTTTGTAGAGTTTAATGGACTTGAAAAGTACTTATTTTTTTTGGTTAGTTTTATAGTCTATTAAAAAAAAACAATTATTTTCCTCTTTGTGAACATTCATAATATGATTGCTGATTTAGTCAATATCCAAATCCTCTTAAGTCAATTAACATTGATTTTTTGACCCCCTTTTCATTTATTGCAACTTTTTCAAAGATTGCCTTTCCCACATATTAGTTTAAATGGGTGCCAACTAGAGTGTGATAAATGATAAAATGTGAGGTATTATTAAGTACATTATTACAATTGATTCAATTAACTTAATTTCGTTATTATATTTACTAAAGTAAGTGTAACGGTTTTTTTCTACGGACGTGTGCCTAATTTGTAGGCGCTCGTAAATTGCGATTTAACGAATAATTTATAACATAATACAAATGACTTTCTATTTCATCGAATTATTAAGACTTAAAAGAGTTTTCGTTCAATTTATTACCTTGATGTGTATTTAATATTTTTTTATCGTATAACTTCAGATATATTTTTAATTGATGAAGTTATGGTCATTGGCTCGATTAATTTAACAAAAAATATTTTTATTTTCCCACGAAATACACGAAAATTTCTCGATATTACTAGGAGTAAATTTTTTGAATCTTTTTTATGGCTTTTTTTTGCAATAAAAAAACAGAAAACATGTTTTAAAAATTCATTTTATTACGAACAACAAAATTTGATAAATGATTATAAAGACAGCAAAAATATAGTTTGTATAGCGTAACGTGAGTGCATTTTGTTAACAAATTTTAACATGTGAAATAGCCGAACAAATTCATCATTGGTTATCTGACAAGATTTTAATTAGCAATTTATAGGTCAAGATGCTAATTTAGTGTCTTTAGATGCACCAGAGGAAACACTCTGAATATATTTGCATTAAATTTTTATCAGTTTACTTTTTTTTTGTACAAAGAACTCATTTTAATCGATAACATATTTTCCATTAGGTAGTCGTCAAGTGCTGGTACCCTCCTCAACTAATCGCGGATTCTTTTTGCGTTCAGGCTCAGAACGGTTAAGATAAACATATTTTCACAGTGATTGAGAATATTTCAGTTAGGGGAATATGTATACCTAAGCATTTACACTGCTTATGACCTGTTATTGGCTGGTTTTAGTGGCCATTTTACGCACTGTATATATTTCTTACACCCACAACATATAAATTAGTGTCCATACGCTTACTCGTATATTTGGTATTGCGTTTTGTAGGCATACGTATTATACAATGTTTTACTTACTTCTTTTTAATGCTGAATTGTTGATTTAAAATATATATATATATATATATATATATATATATTAAGACCATAGTTATTGAATAGTAACCAAGTAATTAGAAGTTATTAACATTTTATAAAGTAATTATTTTCAAATAGCGGTATAGCGCCATAAAAATAATTTCAACTGAATGCATTTTCCAAAAAAGGAGAGTGTCTCGCCAGATGGTTATTTTTTTAAGGATTAAATCTAAGAAAAATATTCAGAATTTAATTATACTTAGGTGTATACTTAATAATATAAATAGTATTAAACATCAGTCATATATATTTTTTTCCTTTTAAGACGCGTTATGATGAATAAATACATTTAAATACGTTATTTAATCAATTGGTAATAAGGATTTTATTTTTATACTCCTATTTATCATCGTTCGTGTGGTACTCAATAAACATTTTTTTATTTTAAATAAATTTTACAATTGATTGGAATAAATTGTCACATAAGCAATAAACCCGCCAATCTACGTAAAAAAAGTATAAAAAAATAAAAATAAGAAAAGGCAAGTGAATTTAATTTTTTTTTAAATTAACGTATAAAAATAAAATATGTACATATTTTTTGTCCCTTAAATGTTTTTTTTGTCATATGTCAGTTTAAATTAACACAAATTTTATGTATATGTGTGTGAGTGTAAAATAAAACTGTAACCCTGAACAAGCTCTTTCGACTAGATAGCTTCTCTAGGTAAACCTTCTTGCGGTCCTGTAGCTCAATCACAAATAACTATCGACGTGCTAATAAGCGACGTGATAATAATTTCTCACCATGGTTGTTTATCGTATTCGCGATCACAATGGAACATCCGTGAACACCTAATATTAAATGTCAAAATATTTACGTTTCGCGACGTATAATCCTGCTGCGGAATCATATATTTGAATTTCGCCGGTGTAAATATTGAAAATATTGCAAAACTGCTATAATTATTTATTTATTTATTATTTATCTTGCTATTTATTCCATTTGCCTGCGGTTAGCAAGCTATAAAAAATATAATAAAGACACGAAGGATTTGTGTTATACGGTTAAAACTTTCAAAACACAAAAAAATTACTTTTCCTGGAAATCCAAGCTTTTAAATTGCGATTTCTTAAAATTGTGATTTTTGGGTGACTGACTTTTGCCGGTTCGGCGACGGTATCATAAGTACACCACGGAAATGTTGAACAAACGTGGTGGCACAATGCACCAGATCATTCAAAACCCTTAAGGACGCTATCGGTTTGAAAATGAGGCAATGCCTCTTCTAAAAACCAATGGGTTTTAGCAGAACAACACAAAATGGATGTTGTCATAAAAAATAAATAAAATATACATACGTATATATATATATACATAATAATACATATATATATATACATAATATATATTTACTTAATAATATACATACACAAGTATGTGACTATGAATTATTTTAACGTAGTTATGTAGAAAGCAGCCAGTCATAGAAAAGTAAAACTGAGATAATAGCGCTTTTGTAAAAAGAGTGAATAATTATTTATTTTATTTTATTAGGGAAACAAACAGTATGTACACCAATATTGTCAATTTATTTGTATTTTACTGTATGACACTCATGCACACACCAAAAATATTGTTTACACTTCATACAATCATTTAAATTATGTTTAATATAACAAATGTAAAAGAGAAGAAATGAAAAATATGTATCCAATAATAAAGTTTATTGAATATCTGCTGCTCTCAAAATGTCTATAATTTTCGACCTTAATTTACATACATTGTCACAAAAAATATCAGCCTCGGTAAATATATTGTTATATTGGACGCATATTCTAGATATTGAAGATTGTTTCAAATAGTTTGTTGACGCGTTATCAGTGTCACACGGAATGGAAGTTTTTCAAGTAGATTATCGGAATCAATTTTATTATTTATTTTTCTTCTCTTAGTGCCCTGTCAGGTATCCCCAACGTTGGCAATCACTCTGGCAAAAGTCTCTCTGTCCTGTGCTGCCCGGAAAATCTGTTCCACAGTTCTGAAGCTAGTCTAGTCTCGTATATTTCGCAGCCAGGCCACCTATCTTCTTCCAGCCCTTCTGTGACCCTCAATCTTGCCTTTCAAAATTCAATGAAGCAAGTGGTACTTTTCTCCACGCATTATATGCCCCAGATATGAAATTTTACGAACTTTTACGGTGGTTATGAGTTCTCTGTTCGTTCTAACTCGACTTAAGACTTCTGAGTTTGTTATCAGGTCTGTCCAAGATATCTTAAGCATTCTGCGATGCAACCACATCTCAAAAGCCTCCAGCCTATTCATAGTGTTCACTTTCAGAGTTCAAGTCTCACAGCCATACAACAATATAGACTACACATAACATTTTACCAATCTTTGCCTTATTTTTAAGTTAAGATTAGCATTGCAGAAGAGGGCTTTCATTTTATTAAAAGCTGCTCTTGCTGTCTCAATTCTGCATTTAATTTATTTATCTAGGTAAAGGGTCTCTGTTAAAATGCTACCGAGGTATTTAAATTTGTCCACCTTTTCAACGTCACTACCCTTTAACATAAGAGAAAATGTGGAGTAACCAAGTCAGCTAAATGTAATCCATTTTGTTTTGCCAACATTAATTGTTAAACCTAGTTGTTCGCCAGATGCATACACACTTAATATTATTAATTTGAATAAAAATAACTAATCTAACATTATTCTTCGATTTTTAAAAGAGTTTATTTCACGGTACTGTATACTTTCCGCGTAGTTAGAGAAGTTAAGGTCTAACCGGTAGTCGACCTGTTTAAAGATTTTTTGTTGAACCCTCTCTAGTCTATTACTACAAACAATATAGTAAGGTGACCAAATATGAGTACAGTATTCTAGCTTGGGACTAACAGTAAGTATTAAATTTACACAACAGTTGGAATGTTTCTGACTTTGACAAATGATAAACAATGAATTCATTCGTTTTTTTATATTACAAACAAGAATCTAATTATGTATTTGACCATTTTTATGATTTTCGAAGTATCGTATTTTTTTTTGCAAATAGAGAAATGCTGTTTTTGTGATCATCACTATTTTCAGAAGGCGATTATTACAGTTTTTGTATGAAAGCGGCCTGGCTGTATTAACATAATACAGAATTGACCTTATGGCATCCGATAACATCAATATTTATTTTTTTCAATATTGGATGGACTGGCGGCTTTCTGCATAGCTACGATCAATTATTTAACCGCCTAAAATAAGTCTTTCGATTCTTCACGACCTTTCTGCCAAAGTATAGTAGATTTGGCTGTTTGCTTTTCAGGTGCTCGGTGTTAGGTCAGCTTAAGACCATAAAAAATGAAGTCGATGCAAATATACGGTTCAATGAAACAAGAGTACAGATTTATGTATTGATAAAGGCCATAATCATAAAAAAATACTTTAGCATCAAATGATATTAAAAGTATAGAACACTTTAAATACCAAATGGTAACGAAAATGATATTCAATTTATTTAATCCTTAACTAGTACGTAAATAATTGTTTACCTATTTTTTTATTTACAATTCATAGAACAAATAAGTATAATTTTAATATATTATACAACTGAAGTACTTTATTTAAGAAAACTTTTTTTTGCACACTTATTGATTTATGATAATTATTATTTCGTCACACATCTTAGAATTCTTTTGGATAGATCTTTCGGCTTTTCGTAGATCTCTGCGTCACTGAAACAGTGTGACATAAAGATGAATTGGCATGGGTTAGCTCAAAGGCTTATATGCAGTTCGTGTTTTTAAATGTCTGTATTTATTTGACAATTGTAGTCTACATTACTTTACGGGCTGTTTAACCCATAACGTAATGCGGACTGTGATTAACTAACTTATGATTTAAACATCAAACTGTAAACGTTGTCCAGTTAAGCGAAATTTAAGCTGTAATTTCTTCGTAGTTCAACGTTTCAAGGCATTTAGCTGGTGCATCGGTGCATTTGTGCAAGTTTAGTTGTGCGTGTAATGCGCACGCGCGATACGCGTATAAACTAAACTTAAAGAGCCTAGCTAAAGTAAGAGTGAACGTTTAACGGAAGGTTTAACGGAACGGTGACTGCATTTTCCGTTAGCGGCGAATAACGGAACAGCAGCAAATACTTACAAATGTTTCGTTCGTACCAAGAAAATGTACGGAGATAGTTTGTCCAGTCAGATATAGATGGCGCTAGTAACATTCACCAACACTGAATAATAATACTAGAGCTTTACTTATAAATCTGTAGCTCAATCAAAAATAACTATCGACGTGCTAATAAGCGACGTGATAACAATTTCTCACTATGGTTGTTTATCGTATTCGCGATCGCAATGGAACATCCGTGAACACCTAATATTAAATGTCAAAATATTTACGTTTCACGACGTATAATCCTGCTGCGCAATCACATATTTGAATTTCTCCGGTGTAAATATGGAAAATATTCCAAAACTGCAATTTTTATTCATTTATTAATTATTTATCATGCTATTCATTGAACTAAGCCGTCGATTGTCAAGCCAAATGTCAAGAAAAACAGTCGCCATAGTAATTGTACTTTATTTTTCACTTTTTTGAATTAGATATTCCTTTCTATTTTGCAAATGCATTATATTGTATTATTTTTTATAGTAAACGGTGATTTTTCGCCAGGATGTATTTATTTACGAGGAAAACAAAAAACAAACCTACACACGCGTTGACTTATGACTGCGATAATTTAAGCATGTTCATTATTGTTCATTGTGATCGCTCAAATGTTTAGCATGTTTTTAAGCACGTCCATAGTTATTTGTGATTGAGCTACTGGTATAAAGGTACGCCTAGGCATATTGGTAAAATAAGTATAAGAATATCATCCTTATTCTGCCACTATAAAAAGTCAGTATTCTCATCCGTATTCTACTACTATGCCCGGGCCTAACTTTGAACCAAGTTTTTAAGTAAGTCCCATTATATATTTTGCATAATAAAATGAGTACAGTTTTTGTGTAATGATATTTATATGTTTTTTAGAAATATCCAATAAAATTAAAGGATATTAGGAGTTCTTCCTCAAAAGTGGAAATGAAATTTCAGGAAATAAATCATTTTACTACGCAGTTTATGCAGTTTTAGTTTAAGGAGAGAAGTAGGCCAGCGACCACGCGTGAATACAAGTCTTGTGTGGCTGTGGTTTAACACGAGTCTATATAGAAAATCGCTTTAATGAAATTTTATCGACTTCTCTTGGTTTAAAATCTTCTCCTTATATTGCTTTTTCAAATTTTAAATGATTACTTGCCATACTTGTTATTCCTTCTTTATTTTTTCTTTTTTCTCTGCTGCCATTGGCATGTTTTTATACTTGTTATACTTTTAAACTACTTTTAATTACTTATATTATATATGTTAATAAAATCAATATATTGCTGCTCTTACTATAATGTGTCATTAATTTTGAAGATGTTTTTTAAATTGACCTAAATTTAAATTTACTGTCTTATATTTCACTTAAAGATTCTTCTCATCGTTTCTTTGAATCCCTTAAAATAAATATGTGTTTATGTTTTTCCTTTTTTTTAAAAAAATGTTATTACTATTTTATTTTATTTTTACATCTGAGTATGTTTTTCATTCTTTATTTCCATTCTTAATTCTTAATTACTCTTACAAGTTTTCTTCATTTTTAATATTATTTCCATTTGTAAATACTCACTACAAACTACAAACCTTAAAATATTTTTTTTTTTCACTTAAATTTAAATTTTTAAACAACTTTCATTTATGTTTTCTTTTTCCTTCTCTTTTTTATACTTTCATAATTAACATTAGATTTAATTGCTTTTTAATATGGAAACTTCACTGGTCCATTAGAATTAAGTCCAATTGTGTAAAATATTAAACTTTGTAACTGTACTGTATGTTTCCTGAATAAAAGAAAATAAAAAAAAAATAAAAAAAATAAAAAATAAAATAGAATATAACATTTTATATACGCCCCATATTTATTTAAAAGACGAAGTTGTATCCCTTTTAATCTTCGAACGAACATTTTCAAATCGGATTTGGAAAGTAAAAGTTGTATAAATATGCTGGATTTTAATACAAATAATATTCATCCTTACTATGCGAAGTTGATAATTATACCAATAAAAGTGATGACAAAACCACAATATCTCTGTTTTACTGTATACAAAAAGTGCACTAGAAAAGAACTTATAAAAAGGAAGACAGAGATGCTATTATGTGGCCGGTGTTTGTGTAAAAGAGGCATAAATAAAAGAAGACATTCATTCGGTTATTCGCAGTGAGCGGGAGTGCACGTTAGTTATACGAACGCCGTATTTATGATTTGCAATTTATTTTGCTGTAACAGGCCTTAATTAAATGACTTATTTTTTAAATAATGGAAAAGAAATTATGCAGTAAATACCAGTATTCTATGTTTTTTTCTTCCTTTTTATGGTCTGTTGCGAGTATTTTCCGGCAAATTTTGATCTTTTGTCTCCTCGCAATTACTAAAATTCCTATAAATGTACGTTATGATACTGCACAAATAAATCTGGAAAAGATAGAAAAAAACGTTAGTATAATCTTTCACTGGTAAGTAATGTTTTTATCTCAATCAATACTTGTTTAAATAGCTATTTTAATGTTAAAAAACGTTTTATTAATATGTTACCAGTATTTATTCGTCGTAAGCTATCTCCTGTCTCTGTCCTGTTCAGTTAGTCGGGCGTATAGTGAAACGATAAAAAAAAGGTGACGCGTATGCGGAAGGGAGCGACATACTGACATACATAAAATATCCTTTTTTCACTTAAATTTTAATTTTTAAACAACTTTCATTTATGTTTTTCTTTTTTTCTCTTTTTTATACTTTCATAATTAACCTTACATATAATTGTTTTAGTATATGAAAACTTCACTGGTCCATTAGAATTAAGTCTAATTGTGTAAAATATTAAACTTTGTAACTGTACTGTATGTTTCCTAAATAAAAGAAAATAAAAAAAAAAAAAAAAAACTTGAATAGTACTTACAGTAGACCGATGTAAACATTCCGTGTTTTATACTGACTACTTGTTTTGCTTGTCAAAGTCGACGTGGTATGATTTTACTATACTGGCTCCGCTGGTCATTCCCTTTCTTTTGGGGGCGATTTTTTAGCTCGGATTTGTATGGAGTGTAAACTCCATATATTATATCTCAATGGTAACAACAAGATTTCGCGAGATATTATTTACAAGGAAAAGCGAAATCGTTTGCTATCAAAAAAATGGTAGATTTTAAGTATTAAACTAATAATTTGTGATTTTTATTAAACTATATATAAAGTTATTGATAAAACTTCTTGGTTTAGTTTTCATTTTTCATTATTTTGACCAACGCGCGCTTTCGCCTAAGTAAGCTTCTTAAAGTCTGGTAAATTGTTTACAACGTTTAGAGCTTTTATACTATTTCTAACATATTTTGGAGATAAGGAGATCAAATAAGTGTTTTAACAGGGGACAGAAAACATAAATATTTACAACTAGTATTTTTTGAGAGTTATTGGACCGAAATTGGTATTAAGCATTTATTTTTTAAAATGTGGTAAAAAACACATGGCGAAATAGAAAATACATATGTTAACAGGTTAAGTTGGCACAAAACTTTGATTTTATGACAGGGAAGATCACATACATATAGATAAGTGAAGAAATATTTTAAGATACATACCTAGATAATGCATTTGTTTATGGAATGAAGTAATTCATTTCGATAATAAATTTTATGTTAATTATATTGTTTTAGAAGTAAATACTACTCAGGCAAAAGCGCTCTTTGGTCAAAATAATTAAAAAGTAAAACTAAACCAAGATGTTTTATCGATAACTGAATTTATAATTTCATCAAAATCATTAATTATGGAGTTTTATCAAGAAATATCATCAAAAAACATAAATATTTGTGATGAAAATAGATACATTTTTGTGTAAGATGTGCCGTTTTTTTCACGATTTGGTATCGGTATCCGGCCGAATAGTACTCAGTATTCGGGCAAATATCGAATATTCAAAAGAGTAGCCGAATAGGCCGAATACCGAATAATAGCCTAATATTCGTAGCATCGCTAGTTGGAGAACATCAACCGAGTTGTCTTTGGATACTTCACTGTAAAGCTTGTTTGAACCTGTGTAAAAATTTTCAACTTATTTAATCGCAAAAACAGTAGTCATTATTTATACAACATTTATTTAGTGTCATTGTTATTTATAGGTGTGAAATTATTTGAGATTATTGATTTATCGAGCATCGCTTTAGTGCATTTTGAAAACTACGTATCTCCTACATACCTACATACTACATGCATATTAAAAATGCCACATGCAATATGGCAATTAATTTGTCTTTTGCAATGTGTAAATTACCACAAACGTTTTAATAAATAACATTTCTTTACATTCGCTAATTGTTCCATTTCACAATTTTTAACTACCTTTTACTTTCTTGTATAAAAATGTGTTATCCGTCCTTCTCGGCTTGGTATTGCAGTTTTTATTAGTTATAGGCGGGAATATGAGGAAATAGCGTTCTAGATTCTTTACTATTTTATGAATGAAAACTAGTACCGGCGTACTATACCTGCTTATGAAATACAATATCATCATCGTTCTCTTTCCGCACATAATGGTGCATAGGGCACTGCATTGGTACACCAATAGCAGCGTATTTTGATCATTTTTGTAACATGAAGGTAAGATGATCAGTCTTACGCTTCAGGTACCAGTCCAGGGACTATGAAATATTCTAATGTGAAAACACCCTTTCTAAATAAATATTTCATATCAACCATGCCGGGAATTGAACCCGAGACCTCTTGTATGGCAGTCTAACGCGATGACCATTACACCACGAGGCCGACAACTAAAATATAATATAATCAGTTGAATTTATACACGTGCCTTGGTTTCATACACCGTGTTAGAAAATATACACTTGGGTCGTTATTATTTTTGTATTTTGTAGAGTAAAAATGTTTTTTTTTTTTTTTTTTTAATGTTGCACTAAATAATTTTAGAAATTTATAAATACTTTCACCCATCTAAGGTTTTTTTTTAAAAGCTAAAAATTGATAAATTAACTAGTTTAATCACAATGAAGAAATAAAAAATAACACTAGCCATTTTTACAAAAAATAAAATATTTGCACCACATCGGAGACCCAATAACAGTGGTGAATCCATCATCATCATCATTGCCTTTCAATGGTGCATAGGGCACTACATGAATTTTGTTACATGAAGGTAAGGTGATCAGTCTCACGCTTCAGGTACCAGTCCAGGGACTGTGATATATTCTATTGTGAAAACACCCTTATATCAACCATGTCGGGAATTGAACCCGAGACCTCTTGCATGGTAGGCAAATGCGCTGACCATTACACCACGAGGCCGACAAAGTGGTGAATTACGGCACAGTAATTTGGGGTATTAAAAATTAAATCTGCTCCACCACCCCAGTTTGATAATAAAAATTATGGAATTTGTATTTATGCTGTCCCTTTTAAAGTAATCACCATTAAATATAATATATTTATGCTAGCATTTTTTCCAATCCTCGAAACATTTGTGTAACGCAGTTTTTGATATGGTCTTCAGTTCCTTAAGCGATTTGGTGTTTATCTTCTCTATGGTTGTCGAAATGTCATCCTTTTAGAGCCTTCTTTGTCTTCGGGAACACGAAGAAGCCTCAAGGAGTGATTACGGTGGCTGATACATTTTCGCTTTGGAATAATCATGAAAAATCGCCGATAACACCAAAAAGAGTTTCACTAGTTTGTCAAAAACAAAATATCAGAGTTTGGTCGAAAATCTAGGATTTGCTTAGCCGAAATGAAGTAAGGGTTATCACTAGAGCCCTTACAGGGCAATGTAGACTGAACAAACACCTTGCTAGAATGAACCTGTCCGAATCTTCTAGATGTAGGAACTGCAG